>NC_083775.1:35937903-35965403 GCF_963514075.1 Conger conger
CAACTTTCCTGACGATTAGGGAGAAACTTTATTCCACCACGTCTCAGGGTTATTTCACGGAGGAGCTGGTAGAACGTACCTCCACCGAGCAGACGGTCGCCGGTTACGCAGTCTCCGTGGTCGACCGGGAAGATAATGTGGAAATCGAGCAAAAGACGGCGGAATGGATCAGAACACAATCACATCCGACTAAAGCGAATGCGGGGTTTCAAAATACAGTTCTGGAGAGGGAGCGCCGGGAATCCAGCACCACAGCCGAGGAACTCAGCAGAGGGGTGAATTGCACCTCGGATTACGGGGAGAAAAAGTTGCCCCAAGCCATCATAATCGGAGTGAAGAAAGGAGGTACCAGGGCTCTTTTAGAAGCGCTAAGGGTCCACCCCGACGTTAGGGCAGTTGGGAATGAACCCCATTTCTTTGACAGACACTACGACAAAGGAATGGATTGGTACAGGTGGGTGCGTTCCCTATTTTCAATTAATTATTATTTTCACAAGGTTGATGCGACCGCGATTTTCAATTTGGTGTTACCAGTTAACACTTGCAACCATGTTCAGATGGGTAAATCAATAGTTTACCGTTATGGTTCAACAGCTAGCACATAATGACCAAGAATATCATTTTACACACATTAGTAATACATATACCCTATAGACAGCTTATATGCTGCTGTTTTTACTTTAAGGCTGAAGACAGAAGGCCTAATGTTTTGTTTTATTCAATCACAGAAGACCTCAGCTATTGTGTGACACACACATGATGAATTCTAAGACAAATTATGTAAAACTAATGTCAACCTGCAATTTAATTCCCATTGAAGTGCCTGATTAATTGTAGCCAACTGATAGCTCGCTCAGAAGATTAGTCTTCTGGCCAAATAAATCATACCTAGCTACACAGGACCATGTTCACGCAGTAGGTTTCAACCTAGGTTTCTGAAAGTCCATAGCAAGTCCTCGCTGCTCTGGGTCCTCCTATTGGTCCTTTACGTGATGTGCAACATAAAACTGATACAGAGGATTGTGGGAAAGGACAATGCTTTGGAGCCAGTGATAATGGCAACCTGTTCCTATGGTGCCAGTAGCTGCCGTGTATGGTGAAGATTGTGGCAAATACATACCGGGAAACACCGTGTGAAAGATGAATATCACTCAGCAGTCAGACTGGGAAATCTCCCACTGGGAAAAATCAATGGAAAACACTGACACCACACAATCACTTCATTCTTAGCCGTAGACCACACCATGTCCGAAATATGTCCGTTAAAAAAATAAAGAAAATCCATGACGGGAAGGTAAGCATTGGAGCCACTGCTAACACAGTGAAATGCTTACCGTCAGTTTACCTGTCGTACGACTGGAATCCAAAGTACTCTTATGTAAGAAATTGTACTGTTAATATGTTCTGAGTCAGGGTTAATGTAATGCTGAATATTTCAGTGTGTCTTTGAAGTGGTAAAGTGAAGAGAGTCGTACTGTACCTGTAAAAGATCTCTGAAATCGTTTGACGAGCTGTTTTAAAGTGGTTGGACTCGACCATCGGCAGCACATTGCCAACACCGGTGTAGGTCTTACCAGGCGTTTACAGGTGCTCCCTGCAGGGAAACAAGCATTTCTTCGGTCAGAAGCCTCATCCCTGCGATTAAACCTTTAATCGTTTTGGCCCTGGGTGAGGCATTTTGTACACAGAAGAATGGGCAGTGTCAAATTAACCCTCATTTTATGACTGCTTTTATGTTTGGGGTAAAATTTACCCCAACAGTTTGAATTGACGCAACATAATAGAAAAATAAATAAATTATAGAATCAATTATAATTCACCTTCTTACAGTCTCCCAAATTATTAGCCATAAAATGTAAAAAATCTGCGGGAAACATTTTAGAGCCTGAGGTAAGTGAAACTTGATGTATGGGAAAGTGCCACCAGAATCATCCACAAATAAATCTGAAATAAAAATAAAAATGGTTATACATTTTCTTACATTTTATACAGCTACAGAGGGTAAAGCTAACCCCACACAACACCTCTGTGTTCTTATGCAGGACTTTTGAAAGCATTATGTTAATTCATGTCTACTGTTAACCAAATTAGAAAAATCCTCAAGATTATCAAGTATCAAGATTTAAAAAGGTGAGCTGGTTTTCAAGAGATGTCAAACACTGAACGGGGTCAAATAGACCCAAAACAAAATATGAAGGTTAACTCATACAGAGTGTATTTTATAGATTGTATACAGCGATAGAGTACCACTTTTATGAAATCTGTTAACAGGTGAATTGACACTAAAGGTGTTACTGTGTAGCTTGGGCCTATCTTGCCCTCTGTGCCCAAAGTGCTGTGCGGTTATGTCTATAAAAACAGGCCTGTGAGAGGAAAAGGTAGCGATAATGAGACAGAATATGATTTTTATTTATCTTGGCAGGTCACCCCCCCCCCCTCCCCCCAGCAGAACTGAAAAAAAAGCTGTCTTTTAGCATTTCTTCATTAGCGCCGTCCATACTCGGTGTCTGAGTGGTTTTGAGCGTGATGCTAAATTAGCGCGCTAAAGTGCTGATCCAGCCGGATCTCCCGAACCGCGGCCCCACCTCCGGTGACCTCTCAAGGGCAGACGGAGCGCTGAATTCCCCCCCTCTCTGTGCGGAGGCCTGCATGCGGCTGTGGGTAAACCAGTCATTTAGGAAATGTCCGGAGATATGCGTCTCTCCATTCGTCTCCATTCTCATCAGTGGTTTTTTTATGCACGCGGAACAGTGGGATATCCTTCACTGTAAGAATATTGTCTTCCGGGCATTGGGCTAAGACAATAATTCAGCAGGAACCATTTTAGGTCATATAACATTGCGATTTGATTGATATTCACGGGGAGAGGCAAGTTTAGAAATGAGTGAGAGAAAGAGAGAGAGAGAGAGAGATATAGAGATGTATTTTAATGAGAGTTGGATAACTGATCCATCCCTTTGAAAGAAGACAGTAAGCTTTTCATGGGGTCAAATTTAAAGCTATTGTTTGATCATTTGTCAGAATTGCAGAAATGTGTCTCTTGTGTATTTTCATACAAATACTTCATTACTGAATAGCCTGTCAGTTCACAGTAAAAAAAATTCTCGAGATTATTTGTGGTGTTTGATTCTAATATTTTAAGATCTCAGTCAGTGATCTGTATATCAGTATTTGTAGACAAATACCCTAAGAAAATATGCACACAATTTCAGTTAATTTCATCACATCGATGGTTCTCTGGGGTCTATATTATAATTAGTATTATTAAGTAAGTAATTATATTATACCCATTACATCCCTCTCAAATATTTGGCTTAAAAATCAATACGCATACACACTGACACACTCACACCCATTCCATCAATCTGAATGTCAGAATAAAGCACCACTGTTGTACTCTTCGGAAAGATAACTAATGACATGATGTTTGCATAATATCGCATGTTATGAATTTCAATCCTCACAGTACAATATGCAGTATTGATGTCTCTAGTGTGAAGGTTTCAAATGAAAATTCATGTTCGAGGAAAAAAAAACACATATTGTGTTCCTTCCCTCTGAGCAAAGTAATGCATTCTCATCAGCATGACCGCAAAATAGCAGCAGCTGTCAACAGATTATCAAGTCCCTGTAGCAAATGATTTCTGCTACAATTCCCTAGAGCATGCATCGTTTGTATCCAGCGATGAATTCGTCCGGCAGCCACTCATTCGGGCAATCCGGTACAGTAGGAGAAGGCTTTCTCAGCATGTTCGCAAAATGGCCGCCTTTTCACGCCGAATCCCAAAACCGAATTTAATAAAAACCAGCAGTTAATGAGATCAAAAAGTTCTCAAATGAGCAAGTGCGCTCCGCGAAAGCAATCCATGCGAGAAACAACAAAACTTTCTTTTCTCAGAGTGATTAGGAGACCAAACACTGAAGGCGTCGGAACAATCTTGTTCTAATTTGGTTTCGCGCGGAACGGCTTGGGCCACAATTGATTCGCTTGGCTTGTATTAGATTAATACTCGGTGATCACGCTCATAATTTCGTCTACATTGCTCAAATGTGCTTTTTTTAATATTCCATGTTCTGTTCCTGGAAACCCCCCCCCCCCCCCCCCGAAAACTATTTGAATCCAAGGCCAATAACTGCTTTGCTCCAATGTTTTATTGACATTGTATATTTCCCTGGCGCATACACGGGTCACAATGCCATGTCGTGCCATTGCAATGACTGCAGTGTGCGTAATGTCTGTACATCTTGCATTGAAAACATATTGGATACTACGCATGGGGTAGTCTTAACCAATTTTTCCTGCTTTGGTGAAAGCTTTATACCAAATTCTAACTGCCAGGTTCTAACCCAAAAGGGTTTAAATAAGACCATCCATTTGAACGGTGTTAGGCCGATGTACACTCACCGAGCAGTTTATTTTTACTTTATTACACCTACTTATTCATGCGTTTATCTAATCAGTTAATTGTGTGGTAGCAGTGCAATGCATACAATCATGTAGATACGGGTCAGGAGCTTCAGTCAATGTTCACATCAACCATCAGAATGTGGAAAAAATGTGATCTAAGAGACATTGACCGTGGAATAATTGTTGGTGGTAGACAGGGTGGTTTGAGTATCTCGGAAAATGTTGATCTCCTGGGATTTTCTCTGGAGTTTACAAAGAAAAGTGGAAAACACAAAACAAAATCCAGCGAGCAGCAGTTCTGCAGACAGAAACGCTGATTGTTAATGAGAGTCATCAGAGGAGAAGGGCCAGACTGGTCAAAGCTGACAGGAAGGTGACAGTAACGCAAATAACCACACATTACAACAGTGGTATGCAGAAGAGCATCTCTGAACACACAACGCATCATAACTCTAAGTGAATAGGCTACAGCAGTGGCAGTATTTAAAAAAAGTATAATGAATGCCTAATAAAGTGCCTGCTGAGTGTATAAAATGTAAATATAACATTTTTGATTAGCTGTCAATGCATGGGATAGTCTGGACCCTTGAGAATCAAACCTGCCTGTACAGGCCAGTAGCGCTATTGCTTTTCTTTTCTGTCTGATAGTTAAAATATTGATTAATGTCAGTAATTAGCCTGAGATCTCACTCACCTGATGTTCCTGGTGTAGATCACACATGTTTAGAGAGGAGGAATGATAACGAGCAGCACTGCTGACCCCCTGGGTCAGATTAGAGTACCCCTGACCGGGTAATTAATCCAGGCACTGTTCACTGTCGGCCACTCAGCTCCTGTCTGACACCTTTGACTGTCTCCGGGAGCTCGGGACCGCAAACTCATAGCGTCGCGAGCATTCGAATGTTATTTCAGTGTCGCCACATTAACTCATGCATATAGTCAGGTGCAAAAAATGTTGGGCGCCCCTGGTTTAAAATGTCTGTTACAATGAATCTGTATGTGATCGTAAGCAAACCTGAACTGTTATTGGTTAAGCATCAGACCTTTCAGAAAATTTGACTGTTTTTTATTTTCATTTTTTACGGTTTATGAATTGTTTAAAAATGAAAAGGGCCCTGTGCAAAAGTTTTGGAACCCTTTTTGATTATTCTTTGTTACTTTAAAAAAAGATGATTACTAAGGCGGCGGCACGGATGGTGCAGTGGGTAGCACTGCCGCCTCACAGCAAGGAGGTCCTGGGTTCGAATCCCCGTCGGCCGGGGCCTCTCTGTGCGGAGTTTGCATGTTCTCCCCGTGTCTGCGTGGGTTTCCTCCGGGTACTCCGGTTTCCTCCCACAGTCCAAAGACATGCACGTTAGGCTGATTGGAGAGTCTAAATTGCCCGTAGGTATGAGTGTGTGAGTGAATGGTGTGTGTGCCCTGCGATGGACTGGCGACCTGTCCAGGGTGTATTCCTGCCTTTCGCCCAATGTATGCTGGGATAGGCTCCAGCCCCCCCTGCGACCCTGATCAGGATAAGCGGGTTCAGATAATGGATGGATGGATGGATTACTAAGGCCCAGACCCAGGTGATTTACTTGTTAGGGCTTCAATGAGTCAGGTGAGTATAATTACAGGGCTGTAACTCCATGCCTTCTAATGTATCCAACTGCAGTGGCTGTTCTGTCTGGTGTTAGCAACCATGGGTTCCTCTAAACAGTTGTCCAAGGATTTCAAGAGGATCCAAAGCAAAGAACCTCAAAATCAACCAGAGATCTCTCAAACATGCCGTGCATTCAAGGAGGCCGAAGAATATTTCTGAGAAGAATGGGGGAAACTTCCAAATACAAGAATTGAAAGACTCTTAGCTGGCTACAGGAAGCATTTACAAGCTGTTATAGTTGCCAGAGGAGAAGGACTAACTGACAGGGTTCCCAAACTTTTGCACAGGGCCTTTTTCCTTTTTTTGTTATTTTGAAACTATAACAACAATAAAATAAAAAGTAATCTTGCTTTAAAATTTGAGGGAATTTGTCATGTTTAACTTCAGGTCAGGTTCGCTTCTGTTAATTGTAAAAGGCTTTTTGACCAGGGGTGCCCACATTTGTGCACACTACTGTACAATGTGCTTCCTGCTAATTTGCTCATTTCAAGAGTGCCATATGGCACTCAAGCGTAACTACCGTAAAATCCCAAGAGTGCCATATGACCTTATACATTTTTAACCAATAAAAATAACTGTTATACTATTTTATTGGGCCTCAATTAAAGCCCAACTAAATTCTCTCACTTTGAAAAAAAATGTTTTTCAACTTCGGGTCAATTTAGGTGGAGCCTCTTCATATAGGGCTTGGGACTGACAGAAGAAAACATGAACTATTTTGTATGATGTCTCGCTTCAGTACCTTTTACATTCCCTCCCTTTCTATCTAAGCCCCACCCCCTCACACATCCAACCACTCCCCTTCTCTCTAAGCCCCGCCCCTCACACATCAAACCACTCCCTTTCTATCTAAGCCCCGCCCCTCACAGACCAAACCACTCCCTTTCTCTTTAAGCCCCGCCCCCGCACACATCCAACCACTCTCTAAGCCCCGCCCCCTTGGGATTCACAAATTACTCAGCACCAAGGAAAGACTGAAACAAGTTTGCACATTAAAGGTACAGCAGGTCCGATTTTTGTGTTAAAACATTGTTACAAGACAATGTACCTATCATTGAAAAAGGCTCACTGACATGTTGACTCCTGTGTTTATAGTCCTTAAATTCAGTTTTCAAAATATGCAGTTGACGGGCTGGCACTCTACCAAAACATAGTATAACTGTACAATAATTCAAGCTCATTGGTTGAAAATTGGCTTTTGACCGTTAGTCCAAAATTACCTATTGTACCTTTAAGAGCACTCGCAAAAAATAAAGCGCTGTATGTATTTTTGAAATGAATCATAAGATATGATAGCATTACGAAGCAGCAAAGCATGTGGCCTGCCATACTGTACCGTGAGAGGTATGGAAAAAAACAAGACAGGAAGGCTGTGTATCTTACCAATGTCTGAAATATGTTATGAATAATATTTTTCTCCCCTAATCAATCAAGTGTAGAATTGTCTTGAAGGATATCCCATTAGCCTTCAAATAGCGGGTCAAGAGATTGCTACGCTTTTTTAATTCACACCTGGTGACTCTGCATGTGAACGTTAGAGGAATAAGGTTAAAGCTTGTATTTTCACACGGTAATCCATCTTGGCGACTAATTTAATGAATTCTTGATAGCTCTTAACACTGATTAAGGATGAGTGGTTTCCAACAGGCAGTAAAAGATTTCTAAAAAATCTCATCCTGGTGATTGTAAGATGGAAGGAGATGGGTGGTGGTTCATTCTCATTTTCAGGATTTTACACCAGGTATATATTGTGTATGCACCCTTTTCATCAGCTCCTGGATACATATCCTCTGAGCCTTTCATTTGGCACCAATTTAGTCAATTTGTGTAACTGAAGCAGTAAGAAAGAGGGGATTTGATGTGATCCCTGTGTTCCTATATCTGTTGAAATACACTCAGTGAGCACTTTATTAGGTATTTATTGGACTTGTCAGGTCTTTTTGTGTGCCTTGAAGGTTCTTGTTTTCTATAAGGGTCAGAGGGTCCTGGCAGTGAATCATCCGAAAGTATGTCTGCTGATTATGTTTCCCTTTTTTCCCCATTGACTTGAATGTAACAACCAAAGCTAATTTAAACACGCACGCATAAGCGTTCTCTTCTTGGCTCCAGCATCTAAAACACCCACAAATCGTTCGTAAAGAGCAGTGAAGTAGGTGTTTGAAAGGTCTCTTGCCCTGCCCCCCGCCTCCTGTGGTCACAGCACTCTGCGTTAACATTTAGCAACGCCATCTGATGACTATGCAAAAACATGCGTCAGGTCACACGGGAAAATGTTTTACAAGCAGCTCTGAAAAACAGCCGTCAGACCCTAAAATATGCATACTTATACTCCAGTACTTATATACTTCAGTATGGAATGCAAATCAAAAGCTCCAGGATCATATGATCAACTGAAAAAATCTCCAAAAATATTTGTGTGGGCCTTTAAATAAACTCCATTATTTTAAAACTATATACAGTACAGACTTGCTTCAAAGCCTAAAATAAAAAGCACATGTACCAAAGTGACCACATTCCCCGATCACTCACCAAACATGGAGGACATATTTATGAAGAAATATTTTTCTATTCTCTGTATTCTCAGAGTCGATGCACTTCTGAAAATGGGTGGAACCAGATTTAATTTTCCAGTCATACTCCAGGCTGTATGAAACACCAGGATAAAAAGTTTGAGGTCGATTGAACATAGCAACAAAATTCTACATTTGCTTTTCACGAAACAAATATTATTTATTGGCCAATTCTTTCTCTGTCTATACCCTGTATTTCAGTCAAAAGGTGTGAGAGCTTCTACAAAACATGGTCATAATGGTTACTCATCGCACACATTAAATTCACTTGCTTGGCACTCAGCTGTCGGTCTGCCCTGCTGTCAAATCCAGCTATGTCCGGTTGACCAGCTCGAAAATTGAGCTGGTCAAGCTGGTCTAGCTGGTTATGACCTGGCCAACCATCTAGTGCTGGCAGCTTGTCATAGCATGAGCTGGTCAAAACCATGTCGAGCTGGGAGCTGGTGTGAACTGGTCAACCAGCTCTCAGCCGTTTCAAAACCTTCAGCTCTTGTTTACAGCAGGGTGCTGTAAGCCAGGCTTCTAAGTAGTACTGTAGATAGGTTGCTGTAACTTGCGTATGCAAACACTGGCTGTATGACCCTCACCACTGTTTGAGGGTTTTTCTCCTACTAGGGAGTTGTTCATACGCTATTTGGGGGCTTAGGGCTGGTATTTCACATTCTTCCCTTCTGTTACTCTGTAAGGCCTCTTTCACCACCAGCAGTCTTTTTCGCTCACTCACAATAACAGTTCATTTGACTGAGCCCTGACGTTAAACATGTCCAGTGTGGATAAAACCTACCACGGGCAGCTCATCGCATTAAAGAGGTACACAAGCCTCCTGATCACAACTGAGTGAGAATCTACAAGAGGAAATTCTTTAACTATTTACAAAACATATTACATCAAATCATGAATGATTAGCAATAATACACTCAGTGAGCACTTTATTACGTATTTATTAGACTTATTTATTTGACTTATTGGTCTTCTGCTGCTGTAGCCTATCCACTTAAGAGCTTTGACGTGTTGTGTGTTTAGAGATGCTCTTCTGTATACCACTAATTTTGGGTTATTTGCATTACTGTCACTCTCCTGTCAGCTTTGACCAGTCTGGCCCTTCTCCACTGATGTCTCTCATTAACAAGGTGTTTTTGGCCGCAGAACTGCTGCTCATGGGATGTTTTTTGTTTTTCCCACCATTCTCTGCAAACTCGAGAGACTAGTGTGCATGAAAATCCCTGGAGATCAGCAGTTTCTGAGATATTCAAATCACCCTGTCTGGCACCAACAATCATTCCACTGTCTGTCAGATCACATTTCTTTCCCATCCTTGACATTTGGTCTGAAAAACATGTCGGCATACTTTTATGCATTTAGATGCTGCCACATGATTGGCCGATTAAATATTTGCATTACCAAGCTGGTGTACAGGTCTACCTAATACAGTGGAGACTGAGTATTTGGGGTGTACTGCTTTGCTGATTTACAATAATATATTGCCCTTTATCACTACTTTATCACTTTATGCAAGCATTTGCTGAGAAAAAAAAAACTTCTGAGAGAAAAATCTCCAAAGCATGTGCCTAGGAGGAAGCTGTAAACTATGTTCTAAAGCTCTCTAAATGAGCTTGAAGAAAACTTTGGTTTCAAAGCAGAGGCTTTGGGTCACGATGGGTTGTTTTTTTCAGGCAGTTGCTTGCTTTCAGGCAATTTACTTGGCGTTGGAATGTCTAATTGAGATAATATTCTCACCGCTTGTAACTGAAGAAATTGCTTTTTTAGAAAAACGACACTTTCGACGCTTTGGAAATTCAACTGACGTACATAGAAATTCTCATTTTCAAGCGCTCCTGAAAACACGATCGGCTCAATGGAAATAATGCACTGACCTTTCCTAGCCTACTCTATGTACAAAGAGTGGGGGGGTTCTAGTGTCCTCAACACCATCACTGTAGTAGTAGCAGTTTGACTTGTTGCAACTTAAGGCCATGTTATTATTAAACGCCAGCATCTAATTTCATGACCATTTGACCATTTGTCCTGCTTTGTTGAATAGCTTTATACTGGGCGACATGGCTCAGGCAGTACAAGCAGTCGACTGGCAGTCGGAGGGTTGCCGGATCTATCCCCCACCCGGGCTGTGTCCCAGTGCAAGACATCTAACCCCCAAATGCTCCTGATGAGCTGGTCGGCGCCTTGCATGGCAGCCAATCGCCATCGGTGTGTGAGTGTGTGTATGAATGGGTGAATGAGCGCTTTGGAAAAAGGCGCTATATAAATGCCAACCATTTACCAAATTCTAGTTGCCCAGTTGCCAAAAAGAGTTTAAATGAGAGTGCAATCCATAGCCATATGAACTTTATGTTATTCATGAAATGTAAATATAACATTCTTTATGCCGTCTATTGTGATTGGTCATTCTTCTCTAATTAGTTTCTACACCTGCAATGAAGCTGTAGGATTGGCTAGCCTATACAAGACTGTAATTTCAACACAATCACACAACACACAATTACATTACATACACACAATCGTTTCACTGATGAAGGCAATTTGCGTAAATGTTGAAATCACTCGGCTTCATAATAACGGAAATGTGGAGACCGTGGAGAATGAATCTTTCTGAATTCCTCACATCTAGAAAGTTCTCCGGCTTCAACCAGAAAGACTTAAATCAAAGCATACTTTTTGCATGCGCTGCCAAAGGAATTAAGTACTTGTTAATAGCCTACCTGTAAACAGAGGCTGTGATTGGTAGTTTCACTCTAATTAGCTTGTACACCTGTGGTGAAGTTGTAGCTGGGTATACAAGACTGCCGTCACACAATTTCACTGATGAAGGGATTATGCTGAAATGATTGATCATCTAGCCTCAGCTTAACTAAAAATGTTGCGCGGATCTTTTCTGAATGTATTTTCTGATTTCCTTAGAACCGCAAACCTCTGGTTTCAAACGAAAAAAAGGCATAAATGAGAGCGCTATCCATTTCTGTTTAAATGCACGCTACTTTTTGGATTTGCGGCCAATGAGTGAAGTTCTCGTCAATAGCCTTCCTGAAAACAGGCACTGATTGATAGTTCTTCTGTAATTATCTTGTACTCCTGTGGGTATGTACGATTGCTATCAGCACACAGAACCCTTTCACTGATGAAGGCAATACACCGAATCTTTGAGTAAAATGACCGGGAGCTTGGACCTTGAGTGAGTGTAGGCGTGTTCATTACACGCAAGCGTGACGTTTAACCTTTCTACGTTGAGCCGCGGAATCGATACTGTCAGGCCGCGTTTACCCTGGTCCTGCCAGACGGCGTTTACCCTCTGAATACTTAAACACCATGATGCAGTGTGAAAAGCAGCTCTGTGTTTGTGCTGTTTTAACCGCGCATGATTAATAAGATCAATTTATTTACTCCACAACAGTCTGTGCGACATGTTTACTTGGCACTCGCGCGAGTGTTAAAACCCATAAACGGTTGCCATCAGATGAGGCAGTTTGAAAAATCAAAATGTAAAATTGGTAGTGAAGCTGGCTTTGGCAGCAGGGTTTCTCCCAGGAGGGAGATGGAGATGGAGGGTTGGGGGATATGGTGACATGCAACCCAGGAAGGAGTTGTGACAGGAGGGGGGGGAGGGGAGGGGGGGGGGGGTTTGCAGACCGGGAGGGTGTGTGTGGTTGCTGCTCCGATCACGCGAGGGGGTAGAATTTGCGACCGCATCTGCATCAGACCTGGGTCAAATACAAATTTGGATTAAAATAATTTTCTGTGCTAGATTGTACTTGCCTGGCACAACTGAACCAACCAAGAGGGCCTGAAGCATTTCATAGCTCCCAAAGACATGTTCAGTAAAGCATTTATATAAAAGTATTTGAATGCAAAACAATGACATATTCGACCCAGGCCTGATCCACATGCATTACTTTTTTCTTTTCCTCTCTAGGTTCGGCGCAACCCTAAGATAGATGGTGCTCTAGGTGACTTATATCCCTTTTCTTTCTCCACTTAATCTTTCTAGTCCATTCTACCGGGCCTGCTTGGATTGCCCACACAAGTCACAGAGCATCCCTGCAACAGTGGTCAGGATTTTATTATGTAAATTGTAGATGATATTATGAAAGTAATTTGGCTTCAGGGGTATGAGTGCTTCAAAATATCAGACATATTACAGAAAATGAGACAAGAAAACAAGCGCGTGAGAAGAGAGGATAAAATATCAGTTGAACGTTATGTTAATCAAGCTGGCTAAAACGGCATTGTTTAACCTCTGCTCTGTGTTTGGGATGTTTAGCTTCATTATGAAAGTTGCAAACATTACTGTCATGGTGAATTACTCTCCTTGGCTTGTTTTGTGAAGCCGTAGCTTGTAGTGACGGTCCTCAAGCTATTCCAGGTTCCACACTGATTCCCGGTGTTTTGACAGTTTTGTAAGGTGTTTTTGAACTGTATTGTTGGCGTTGGCTTTTTCTTTCCCTGGCACCAACAAGCATTCCATGATCAAAGTCTCTTAGATCACATTTCTTCCCCATTCTGACATTTGGTCTGAAAAACTGAAGCTGAACCTCTTGGCCATGTCTGCATTTATTCGCTGCCACATGATTGGCTGATTAGATATTGCATTAACAATCTGGTGTACCTAATAAAGTGCTCAGTGAGTGTATGATTTTTACAAACCTTTTGCAAATAGTTAATGCTGACCCACCAGTGAAGCACAATATCACATAGCCTATGTATTGGAATTTGCATATTCAACATAACATTGAAAGTTTTTCATTAAAATTTGTCATCATACGCCATCACCTTATTAATGAGCAGTTCATAAATGCATACCCCAGGTCTTTCTGCTTGATTTTGACATTGATTTTGGTCAGTAGTGATAAGAGAGCCGTTTACTGTTTCTATCTTTGCTTTCTTGTATTTATGTAATGTTATTTCAAATTATCCACAGCCATTTACACATTTGCACATTTACACGGTGCTAGATACAGCTGCCAATCAAAAGATAGGGAATCCCACAGTCGCGGAAGCTCATTTGTCTACGCATTCCCCGCCTTCTCTTTCCGATTACGGCGTGTCCATTAACCGCTCCCCTTGTCTCCCGTGCTGCTCGCTGTAATACGGGCGTCTCCCCACACAGACCCCGGGGCCCCGATGCAGTGAGACGTGTCCTATTGACAGGGCGGCCGCTGACTCTGCTAATCGCGACAATGGCACAAAATCGATGAGCCCCCGCGCAGGTACACTTCAACACCCTGCAGCGAATGTAAACGTCCTGTTGACTCGCCAACGGGCGGAGGCCAGAAGCCCGAAGGTGCGGGAGCTCACGGTTTTAACGGCGCATTTATTATGCGGGGCTAATCTTCACGTCTGAGCCGAGGAGCTGGCTTTATTCTTTGTTCGGCGCGCTGAAATACTGGGAGAATTTACTGCGCTTAATCTCCCCGCTCTTCAAATACGATGCGGAGCGCAGGTGACATTATGACATTTATGAACCCTACGCCCCCCCCCCACCCCCACCCCAGCCGCTATTATGCTTCTCATAAGAGGCTGCAGCTTTTTATGGAGAACCATGAAAGACGACGTTTCTGTCGCGGCTGGAGGCATTAGAGCAGCGCTGTAAAGCCACTTAAGGCAGCAGCACCTGCACTTCTGCAACACAAACAGCCAGTTACACTGCATTTTATTTAGCTGAGATTTACGTACAGTTGATTAGACTCAGCAGGGGACATTCCCCCCTGGCGCAATGCGGGGTTAAGGACCTTGCTCAAGGGCCCAACGGCTGCGTGAACCTTATCGTGGCTACTCCAACCTTCTGCGTCCCGGTCATGTACCTTAGCCACTTGGCTACGGGCTGTTCCCAGTGTAAACATGACATATTAACAATTGTGAGTATTTCTGAACTGAGATACATATCTTCTAATCATGAAACTTCTCATTTGTTTAAGGTATTTGTTGCATTGTGATGCCATTTTCAGTAAAATTCAGAGCAAGTAGCCTACTTGTAGATGCATGAATCAGAAATGGACAGTGTCCACTCTCTTAATTTGGGGTTTCTTACTGCCCACATGTTCAGATCACCTCAAAACCTTGCCATTGATCCCAAGGGTGTCTTTGTCTCTGTCTTATCTTTTGAGATGATAAGGTACTTTTCTATTGTTCCGTCAGCTCTTGGGGACTCAGCTCTGCAATATCAGGGCAGTGTACTTCTCAACTTGTGTTCTTTATTGCTTCCTTCTCATGTATTATGCGATTTTATTATTATTATTTTTTTGCGGATGGCCATTGCTGAGGATTTTATGTTCTTCTCTGTGCGGAATGGGTGGGAGGTGATGCTGGTCTGTACCCTCTCAGTACTGATGTGAGATCACATGGTGCTGGTCTGTGGGTCGATAAGAATGTTCTGGAGTCTGATGCTCATACAGTACTGTGCAAAGGTCTAAAATACCCTAGATTTTTTAAATATATACACAAATATTGTCTTAGATGTTTATTTTTGTTTTCTGCATTAGTGTGTCAGTTCTCCATGAATTCCCAGACATTCATTTTCCAAAAAATGTAATGCTCCAGAGAAAATGTTGTATTTCATTGAATAAAAGAGCATATTAAGTAATTGACCACTTTTCGGATAAAAACTTTGCTGTGGGGATTAGGCTGGGATTACCTGGAGAGCCAGAAACAAGAGAGTTGGCCAAGGTCTGCAGAGGAACTCCGGCAAGTTCTCCAGGGTGTTTAGAACTACCTACCTATTGTCTGCAGGGTCATTCCGTGAAGAATCACGGAGTTCAGCACTCCAATTTTTCCATCCATCCATCCATTATCGGAACCCGCTTATCCTGATCAGGGTCGCAGGGGGCTGGAGCCTATCCCAGCATACATTGGGCGAAAGGCCAAAACGCCAATTTTTATTTTTTCTAAATTAATTTAAGATTTTTCCCAATTGTAGTCAATTGTACCCCATCTAATCCAATTAGTGTTAGCTGGGGGATACACCACCCACACCCCGTCCCTTGGCGGCCCGAAGGAGAGCAACACGCCTTCTTCAAGCCGTCTCGTCTCATGCTCGTGACCGTGATTCCGAGGCACCCGTGGTCATGTTGTGCTTGGCGATCCACTAACCTTCCCAAGTCCCTCCCTCTGGAGCAGCGAGCCAATTGTGCCACTTAACGAGAGCCAGCCAAACTTGGCTTTTGGCAGGAGCGGGAATCTAACCCCGGTCCTCGGTGTGCAACTGCAGCGAACTGCAACCGCAAGTCCGCTGCGTCTTAGCCTGTTGCGCCACCGCGGCCTCTGACCACTTCAATTTTGCTCAAACTTTGTCTAAACGTAATGTTTATATATTCAAAAAAGAACATCCAAAACATTTGTCACTCTAGAGATTATTGGCTCTAAAAGAAGGTACCCAAAAAGGCGGGAAATTGGGTTTTGTGTCAATTTTGGTGCATCATATCTTAAAAAAATATCTTTAAAAAAAAACAAAAACATTAAAGCAGGGAAAATATTTGACGTATATATAATATTTGCACAGTACTGTACATACATGC
This sequence comes from Conger conger, assembly GCF_963514075.1. Lineage (NCBI taxonomy): Eukaryota > Metazoa > Chordata > Actinopteri > Anguilliformes > Congridae > Conger > Conger conger. The sequence continues at coordinate 35,954,047 of NC_083775.1, forward strand.
TGAACAGAACTTTTTTTTATTTTTATAACCTTCCCCATTTTCTCCAAATTTGGTGGCCATTTATACCTTTTTTTTGGATTATGTTTAGTAACATTTAGGATGTTAGGATTCACCACTGCAAACCTGCTGCAGGGAACAATTCAACCTGGTGGTGATTGGCCATTTTCTAAAAGACACCTTTTACAAAAATCAATTCAATCCATTCTACAACACAGGATGTTCGCAGAGCAGTTTTGCACCTTCTCTCTCTGGCCCTGGGGAAAAAACACTATTGTTTATGCAACAAAGAAATCATTTTAAATTTAAATGATATTTTTTTGTGGATGGCCATTGCTGAGGATTTTGTTCTTCTCTGTGCGGAATGGGTGGGAGGTGATGCTGGTCTGTACCCTCTCAGCACTGATGTGAGATCACACGGTGCTGGTCTGTGGGTCAAATCATTTTAAATTCAGCTGGAAGTTGAAATTTATTGTTGCCTCTCATGTTAAATGAACCCCAGGAAATGGGATTAGTTAGCCATGCACACACAAGGCCCACATACCCTATGAAGTTGATTCGTAAATGTTTGATACAGGGAGACGGACTTTCCTTAGATTCCTACCCCAAGGTGCCTTTCTCAAAAGCTACAATCAATTAAATGATTAATTAATCAGAGCCTCTCCCATTAAATAATTTAGTCTGGACATAAAAGAGTTAGGAGTCTGCTGATTGATCGGATTACTTTTGTCTGAAAGCGATTCCCGTCCTACGAGCTGAAGTTTTCGACGCCACCCCGCCGATGCGATTCCTCTTAGCTGGCCCTGCGCTTCAGAGCAGCTAAACGCAGATTTTATGTTAACGGGTGACTTCATTTCCCATGAATAAGATTTTGCAAGGTGGGGAGGGGGCAGGATACACGTGTCAATCACAGATTCCGGTCCTTGCCAGTGGCATCTTGGCACTTCCCTTGTGTCTGTCTCTTATCTGAGAGGAACAGAGAGCGTAGCGCTTTGTTTTTCACGAGCACCGCAACCGAATAAACAAATTGAGTAATTGAATCGGGGCCGGGACCGGCAGGACGACCCGGGGCTGGTTCTGCCGCGGTGGAGCCGTGCGAGCGGAGATCTGCTACTTCTGGAGCGCTCCGCCTCGAATGTCGCAAAACGCATTTGTGTAGGCAATCGGCTATCGTTCCTGTCCCCCTTGCTTGGTTTCGGTTTTGTATCACACTTTCTGCGCAGCTCAGACAAGCTACCAGCACTAGCTGCTTGACCAGTTAATTCCCGGCTAGACCAGGGTTATAACCAGCTTGACCATGCTGGTTGACCAGCTCATACCCAGCTAGACCAGCTTATGAGCAACTTGGCCATGCCGGTTGATCAGCTCATACCCAGCTAGACCAGCTTTATAACCAGCTTGACCATGCTGGTTGACCAGCTCATACCCAGCTAGACCAGCTTTATAACCAGCTTGACCATGCTGGTTGACCAGCTCATACCCAGCTAGACCAGCTTTATAACCAGCTTGACCATGCTGGTTGACCAGCTCATACCCAGCTAGACCAGCTTTATAACCAGCTTGACCATGCTGGTTGACCAGCTCATACCCAGCTAGACCAGCTTTATAACCAGCTTGACCATGCTGGTTGACCAGCTCATACCCAGCTAGACCAGCTTTATAACCAGCTTGACCATGCTGGTTGATCAGCTCATACCCAGTTTATGACCGGTTTTTAAGACGGTCAAGCTGGCATAGCTGGATTTCGCAGCAGAGCCTGCTTCATGCAGGCTGGCCACAGTGGGTTGAGAACTTCTGGATTACATTGGAATTATAGGCCTATGTTGTCATATAAAAATGTCATTATGAATAGCTTTTGAGCTATGACTTATGCTGATAATATCACCTGGGAGAAAGTGGTGACACTGAAACTGGTATCACATATAACTCGTATTTGTAATGAGTAGTACCCTTTCCTACACACAGATGCGCTTGTTCTCAGTTGGTCCATTTCCATTCCATTATTGTATTGTATTATCGGTTGCAAGGAAGCCATCTGTCGCACTTGTTGTGCAAGTTAGGTACGCTTTTTCTTAACTAAATACCTAGGCTACTTAAAGAGCACTTTCTTTGTACTTTCCAGAAGTAAATGGTTTTAAAATAAATTCACCACTTTAGAATGCAGATATTAGAATAAATGCCATATGTAGAGTCGTATGCAAAAATGTGGGCACCAAAAAAAACAAAAACCAAAAGCAATCTTGCTTTAAAATTTACAGAAAGGTCTCATATTTAACTCTGTAACATTTACAGTTCAGGTTTGCTTCTGTTTACCAAGATGTTCATTGTAAAAAGCTTTTTGACCAGGGGTGGCCAAATATTTGCATACGACCATATTCCAGGAAACTCTTGGTATCCTTAAAATAGGCTGAATTAGTTGAGTTGAAGTACTTAAAATATGCAAAAATATACACTTTAAAACGATGTATACTTATTATTACTTGACGTTGCCCACTTTGGGGAAGAAATGTTTATTTCATACTTTTTGTGAGGAAACGAGACTGGGATAAGGCCATGCAGCTGTTAGTGACTAACCTAAGATTTCTGTCAAGAAGATTGCAAAAACAAATATTTCATGCCAAAGAAATCTAGATCATTCAATCATCTCATTATCTCCACAGCTATCTAAAGGATGGGTGCAACCACAGCCTCCCTGCTCTACCCTATCTAACCTCTTTGCAACTCACAAGTGACACATTTTCATGAAGCGCCGGTTGACAGTGGAACAGTTTAGCTGGACCAACAGCAGTCGCTGTTGCACAAAAGTCTTCACCTCAGCCCTGTTCTGAGACAGAAACAACCTGACCTGGGCATCAAACCTGGAAGTCCAGTTCCCTAACCGCCATGCTACACTGTCATTAATGTGGATGATACAGTATTAACGGTAGCTGGTAAATTTGACATTTTAATCGTTTAGCAGATACTTTTAATCCGAAGCGACTTTCACATACATATTTTACATATTATATGAGTTCTTGTGTTTGCTGTGTGGTAGGGTAGGCTAATATACCCAATGCAGGGCCATTTTACTCCGCTATGCCACACATAGGTGATGTTCATGGCTATGGATAACTGATAAATTGTGAGAATTGTACCTTGACTGACCTGTGTTCCTTTAGAATGCGCTGATTGTGCGCTGATAAGGTGGCCTGTAGCGTAGTGGTTAAGGTAAATGACTGGCACACGCAAGGCCGGTGGTTCTAATCCCAGTGTAGCCACAATAAGATCCGCACAGCCGTCGGGCCCTTGAGCAAGGCCCCTAACCCTGCATTGCTCCAGGGGAGGATTGTCTCCTGCTTAGTCTAATCAACTGTACGTCACTCTGGATAAGCGCGTCTGCCAAATGCCATTAATGTAATGTAATGGTACATCGCTTCGGATGACAGCGCCTGCCAGATTAATGTAAGGTGATGCACATGTGCTTCGCGTGTCGTCTGTCTAACGAGGCCCAACCGACGCGGTGTGCTGGTGAAACACTAATGGCGCAGTTTACACAAAAGAGTCACCCTCCCAGACAAAACACGAGTGACGGCCGGAAGCTTCCGGTATCTGGCTGCACGCGATTATCTTGCCTCCTTTTGAAGTTTCCCGTATGATTTGTGTCGCTTTTTTAAATTCTTGTTCTCCCAATTTGAAAAATCACCCGGGGTGTTCTGCTGGAATGATTTTCGCACAGCGTGAAACAATGATGTAGAGGGGAATTAGATGTGTAAGCTTACACTCAACATGCTTCTTACAAAAAAAAAAAAGAGATCACAGAGTTTCGTGGGGAATAAAGACTGTGATGTTAATGCCGCTTTAGAATTAATATCCTGTTGTGCACTTTAAGGGTTAAGTTGAGTTGAATATTATGCCGAAGGCCGTTCTCTGAAAAATTAATCAAAGTTTACCTCACAATTAATTTATACTGTCTCGTTTGTAACTGGAGCTTGAAATGTATTAAAAATGAACAAATACAAATCAGAATTATGGTAAAGCACTTAACTGCCCACAAATTAAAATGCCTTTGATGGCAGATGAACATGGTTTTAAACTGAAAATCAATCAACATTTGTCTGCTTTACTTAAATATATGCAACTCCTTTGTCTTTGCTTATTTTTAATTACAATTTACTTTGTTCCTTCATGAATACAGTTTGGCAAGTTGATTTTGGATATTGCTGAACATTTGACAACTGTGAAAGACTTTACACGGACATTAATATATTTGAATGTAATGTATTAGTAAGTCAAACTTAAGGACATGTGTTTAAGGTTCACAATTTAGGCCTAATTTATACGGTGCTGTGAAAGTATTTGCCCCCTTCCTGATTTCCTCTGTTATTGTGTATTATTGTCACACTAAATGGTTTCAAAGTGGATTAGACAAAGTGGACCTCAGCAAACACCTTTCGTTGCAGAACTAATTCTGTCTTTAATTCTGTCAAATTGGAAGGTTTTCGAGCATGAACTGCTCATTTCAGGTCCCCCCACAACATCAGGACTTTGATTAGGACACTTCAAAACTTTGATTTAGTTTGTTTTCACCCATTCAGACGTGGACTTTCCTGAATGGGTGAAAACAACCAGCCATCATCCAGGTCCAAGCCACACGCACACAACCATCACACATCACACTACCACCACCTTGTAGACTTGTAGACTGCATACCACCATGTACCACCACCATGTAGACTTTGTACCACCATCATGTAGACTTTGTACCACCATGTAGTACCACCACCGTGTAGACTTTGTACCACCATGTAGTACCACCACCGTGTAGACTTTTAGACTCTTTGGTATGATGTCCTTACTCTGAAAAGCTGTATTTGCTTTACGGCGGTCATAATGGGCCACGCGTCTTCCAAAAAGCTCAATGCTCTTATGGGATCTTTTGTGACTTCCTGGATGAGTCGTCTCTGCACCCTAAGAAATTCTGGCAGATTCACCACTGTTCCTAGAGAGATAATGGCTCTCACTGTGGTTCAGTGGAGTCACAGAGCCTTTCCAAATGGCCTTGTAACCCTTTACCTGATTTAATGTTCCTCAACTTTGTTGCTTTTATTGTGCTTTTATATACTTTTGGTGTGCTTAATACTTTTTACTATTGTGTTTATTTTGTGTAAAGTGCATTGTGTTGCAAATGCGTGTGTAATGTACACTATAAAAAGCCTTGATTGATTTCCAGACTGATATATTCCAACTTTTTTCTCATTTCTTCTGAAATCTTCTTGTGATCGTGGTATAGTTGTTGAAAGCTTGTGGGTACTACTTGACGGTAAGGTGAGTGAGTGAGGTTTACAGTGAATGGGGCTGGCTGCAATCAAGCCTGGCTCAATCAACGGAATGTATTTATCAATTAAATTTGGTGAATTGGTTGATTGAGTAAATTTTTTACACCACTGTACACACACTTCTTCAGCAGAACACATTCTTAGTGCTTTTTTTCATGCTTCTGTTGGAAGTTTTTGTATTATATAAATTGTACCATTTGTTAGAAGCCCTTTGAGGCTAAAAGCCAGTGGGACGCACTCCAATGTGCTTTAAGCAGTTACACCAGCCACTAATTGGAGTATCCAAAGGCATATTTTGTTACAGGATAATTTGGATTGTGCAACTAACAAAGGATTAGGGGGGGGGGGGGGGGGGGGAGATAACTGCTGCTTTGGCTGTTTGTATTCCGGTATGCATCCACAGCGCAGGCAGGCTGAGGGGCCGTAGACAGTCCTGTGGTTCATGGGTCGAGAGAAAAGGGCACTACCGTACGCACGTGTGGGATGAAACGACAGCGGAATGAGGATGAGGAGGCTTGCTGCCCACTTCAGTCTTTTTTCCAGGGCTCACTACGCAACTGCGCAGTCGAGCTCGCTCGTGGCACACCAACACATTCACCGTCAGCTGAACGCACATTTCTGTTTCAATTGTTTGTCAATTTCACATCAACGCAGCCCATGCAGGTAAATAATTAAAATATCCATCCATCCATCCATCCATTATCCATCCATTATCTTAACCCGCTTATCCTGAACAGGGTCGCAGGGGGGCTGGAGCCTATCCCAGCATACATTGGGCGAAAGGCAGGAATACACCCTGGACAGGTCGCCAGTCCATCGCAGGGCACACACACCATTGACTCACACACTCATACCAATGGGCAATTTAGACTCTCCAATCAGCCTAACGTGCATGTCTTTGGACTGTGGGAGGAAACCGGAGTACCCGGAGGAAACCCACGCAAACACGTGGAGAACATGCAAACTCCGCACAGAGAGGCCCCGGCCAACCGGGATTCGAACCCAGGACCTCCTTGCTGTGAGGTGGCAGTGCTACCCACTGCATAATTAAAATATAGAATTTACAATTCAGTCATTTAGCAGACACTTTTAGCCAGCGCGACTTAGAAAGTGAATTTTGTAATTCACTAGCGTTGAGTGTTTACTAAGGAGGTTTTATTGCTACTTTGGTTTGGCTATGTAAGCTGTTTATTGTATTTCCCGTATAAGTGTATACTTGTTTTATTACTAGCGCTGTGTTTGCTAAGGTGGTTTTATTGCTACTTTCGCTTGTTTGTCGCATCAGATTAATCTACAAGTTTTTATCTACGTGGTCATTCCAAGCACTTGGAACTGTACTTCCCTCTAGGGTCTTTCAGCGCACTTGTCCCTGGTTATGGGTATGCACTTTGTTGTACGTCGCTCTGGATAAGCACATCTGCCCAGTGCCTGTAATGTCATTTCACATGGCATAAGGGCCAGAGACAGGTGCAGTTCCAGTCATTAAGGTGCTTCCAACATCAAGACCTGCAAGATGCTAAATATAAAATATAAAAATGTAACTTCACTGAATTGCCATTTGACCCCAGTCCTGGAAATAACAATAGAACTCTACAGATCATCTTATATCCACACTAGTGGAAAGGGTCTTGCAAGAACAAAAAACGGGTATGTCTGGTGGAAAGCTGGTCCCTGCAGCACAAATTCAGATTATTGCACAATCAGGACATGCAATTCCCCTTTAATGCACGATCCCACCTATCCCGTGAGGTTCCCTGCCTTTCTCTCGCTGCCAATTGGTTGAACAAACTGCCTTCCAGCGGTTGAATTGTCAAGAATCTTACCAACTCTTCTTGCATTCCCGAGACACACAATGCCTTAAATGCCTCAACACAGAATAAAGGAAATGATTGTCTATTGAAAGTGTACTGAACCTGATCGCTTTATTAGTCAGACCTGTACACCAGCTTGTCAATGCAAGTATTTAATCAGTCAACCATGTGGCAGCAACTAAACGAATAAAAGCACGCAAACATGGTCAAGAGGTTCAGCTGTTTTTCAGACCAAATTCCAGAATGGGAATCTGATCCAAGTGACTTTGATCGTTGAATGATTGTTGGTGCCAGACAGGGTGGTTCGATTATCTTAGAAACTGCTGATCTCCTGGGATTTTCATGCATAACAGTCTCTAGATTTAGCAGTTTGCGAGTGGTATGGAAAACAAAAAACATCCAGTGAGCGACAGTTCTGCAAGAGAAGTCAGACTGGTCGAAGCTGACAGGAAGGTGACAGTAACGCAAATAACTACACATTACAACAGTGGTATGCAGAAGAGCATCTCTGAACACGTGTCCATCCTCTAAAGTGGATAGGCTACAGCAGCAGAAGACCAATAAGTCTAAAAACTAAGTGTAATAATGAAGTGCTTACTGATGTATCAAATCACACACTCTCACACACTCACACACTCTCACACTCGCACACACACACCCACACACACACTCACACACGCACACACACACACATACCCACACACACACACATTCTCACACGCACACCCACATATACACACACACACTCTCACACACACATACCCACACACACACACACTCTCACACACACACACGCACACACACGCACACACACACACACGCGCACACACACACACACACACATACCCACACACACACACACATACCCACACACACACACTCTCACACACGCACACACACACACTCTCACACACGCACACACATACCCACACACACACTCACACACGCACACACACACACACACACACATACCCGCACACACACACACACACACACACGCACATATGCACACACACCCATACGCACAATCACACATTTACGGGCACACACACATACCCACTCACACACACACACACACACACACACACAGACACATACTCACGCACACACACACACACTCACACACACACACCCACTCACACACACACACACACACACTCACACATACCCATGCACACACACACACACTCACACATACCCACCCACACACACACACTCACACATACCCACGCACACACACACACTCACAAACACATACCCACGCACACTCACACACACACACACAAACACATACCCACACACACACACACACACACACACACACTCACACATACCCACGCACACACACACACACACACATACCCACGCACACACACACACACTCACACATACCCATGCACACACACACACACTCACACATACCCACGCACACACACACACACACACACACACATACCCACGCACACACACACACACACTCACACATACCCACACACACACACACACACTCACACATGCCCACACACACACACACAATCACACATTTACGGGCACACACATGCACACACACATGCACATGCACACACACACACAGACACACATACCCACACACACACACACACATACCCACGCACACACACACACACATACCCACACACACACACGCACACATACCCACGCACACTCACACACACGCTCACACATACCCACGCACACACACACACACACACACACACACACACACACACACAGGTGAAGCAGCAGCAGGGAACGTGGCTCAGATGAGCAGACTTTGTGCCAGATTATGGTCTCAATCATTCCGCTCTGACCTTCAGCTCTAATGAAAATGCGTTTTTAACTTTGACTTGAGTGTTTTCTGCACACCTGCAGCTTCATTTATTAGGTATGTATTTTTACCAGCCGCAGTTTGTAACAAAAATCAGGTACGAAGGACCCTCGCGCAGGAAAATAGTTTAATGAACAAACTCAAGGGCAATCCCGACCCCGTAGTAAGCATATACAAAGTCCACGGTCAAACCATGAATCCGTCCAACAGCGGATGGGGTGCATAACTCCTTTAAACTGGTCATTGGTCTCAAACGGTTTTAATTAATTTTCCTTTATAACAAACGTGCCAACGAATAAGTAGCGCTCAGCCTTTGCACATTCTGTTCAGGGGATTAAATGATGAGTTAAATTTAGAAAAAAATCTGTTTTGATCACTAAGCAGTAAGTACGCTTAAAATCTGTGCATTGCAAATCTTTACCATGAATGGCCTATTCTCTGATTGTAATTGCAGCATAGGAAGAGGTCTACATGTATCCACGAATTATGTTGATAAAATGTGCGCACTTTTGCAATGCAAGTAGAAATTTGGCATATTAATACATTACTATAAATGGGATATTTGTGGAGAGCTGGTTATACATGATGGTATTCAGTGTTTTTGTGAATTCATCGCTGTAGTGATAATCGAGGGGAGGTTTTCTGCCCAAACTATTTCCAGCTCACCATCCACCACTGCTTAGTGGTTAAAACAGATTTTTCTAAATTGGATTTATCATTTAACAGGATGCAAAGAAGCCGGATGTTACTTGCCAGTTGATCATTCAGTACATTGGCACACTTGTTTTTTTTTCACACTTGCACATTAATTGCATTTTGGCAGACGCTCTTATCCAGAGCGTACAGTTGATTAGACTAAGCAGGAGACAATCCTCCCCTGGAGCAATGCAGGGTTAAGGGCCTTGCTCAAGGGCCCAATGGTTGTGCTGATCTTATTCTTTCCTTGTTTATCAAGGAAAAGAAATGAAAACAGGTTGAAACCAATCATCAGTTTACAGGTAAGTTTTGCGCCCCACACACAAAATCAGCAGCTCACCCAACTGCTGCTGATTTTAAATGTACTGTTCTGAAATTATGTACGCAAAACGAATTATTCCGCGTATTGTATTAACCTTATAATTCTACGGTCTGGAATTGCGGTAATACACTTGCCGTTGTGACTTACGGTGTGATAATGTCCCGGCTGTGCTGATCTATGACACAGCACAGCAGTGATTTTATCACACGGCAGTATCACTCCTTCTCGTGTATTACTGCAGAAATATTTTTCTTGATGAATGTTTGTCTCATTGTATTTCATATCATAATCACAATATGCAACATGCCCGTCACACAGTACAGCGCCCTGCCTCTCTTATCACACCTCCTGACCTCTGTGAACGAGCTTTCACATCACTGCCCATACACTGCACTCACCAAGCACTTTATTAGGAATATTATTATTTTTACTTTATTATACCTAGTTATTCATATGATTATCTAATCAGCCAATTGTGTGGCAGCAGTGCAATGCATAAAATCATGTAGATACGGGTCAGGAGATTCAGGTAACCATCGGAATGGGGAAAAAAATTTGATCTCAGTGACTTTGACCGTGGAAAAGCAGGGTGGTTTGAGTATCTCAGAAACTGTTGATCTCCTCGGATTTTCACGCACACTAGTCTCTAGAGTTTGCAATAAATGAGAGACGTCAGAGGAGAAGGGCCAGACTGGTCAAAGCTGACAGGAAGGTGACAGTAATGTAAATACCCACACATTACAACAGTGGTATGCAGAAGAGCATCTCTGAACACACAACGCATCATAACTCTAAGTGGATAGGCTACAGCAGCAGAAGTCTAAAAAATGAGTCTAATAAATACCTAATAAAGTGCTCAGAGTGTATCTCTCTAGAGTGTATCTCTATGGCATTATAGCCAGAGAAGAAATAAATCAATACAAATGGTGTTTGTATCAATACATGAAAATTGGGTAAATGTGTAGTTATGAAACAAGTGAATGATTGATCAATCTGGCTATAAAAAGCATATCCTGTTCCCAGATGAACTCTAGAGCCGGTGTCAGTTAGACAGCCGGATGCCTCATCCCACTCCACCGTATGGATTTTTACGCATCGCGGTGAGATCTCGGGTGAAACGTCCCTGTCGGCTGGGATCAGACTCCCAGCGCGGCAGTGCGTCCGCGCGTCGAGCGGAGTCAACGTCTGCCGGTTTTTAGCTCACAGATTCAGCTCCGAAAACCGCCGGCCGGCGAGGCCCGGGTCGGCCAGGCGATGGCGGCGTTTTTAATCGATCCGGCCGACGGGCGCTGAAGACGAGCCAGCGACCCGGTGTCAGGTTACGATTGCAGTCCTTCAGGTGCTCAGCGAGGCTTATAAACAATTAGAGA
>NC_083775.1:35970403-36015403 GCF_963514075.1 Conger conger
TCCAACTTGGTAAAAATACAGATACAGGGTAACAAAACCGTAGCTGCTGAAGCAGCTGTATTATTACTGGATGTAGCCAACTCATCTCTTCTCAAGATTACCATAAAACAGCATTAAGCAACCTAGGCCAAGACACCAAAAATGCAATACGATGTGAACATGTTAGCGAGTTTGTGAACGCTATGAATTTAATATTAGCTAACTGCTTACAGCTGAGCCAAACTCTTTGATTATGTGATGTGCAGCCTAAATAAAGTGTAACCAGTTTTCAGTATGCATTTCCCCACAGTCTTCCAATAAAGGTACACATACATTACAAATGGTCCTTTGTTCCTTTGTTGATAACTAATTTGTGCCACCTATTTGTGAACTAACAGTAAATCCTAGTACTGTGCAAAAGTCTTATGCAGTCTCGATTTATTATAAAATGTTTATATACATTTGGTCTTAGATATCTTTATCCTTATTTTTTTGTTTTCTGGATTAGTGTGTTAGTAGAAAAGAGCTAATTAGAGATTTCCAAAAATGTCATGTTACAGTTAATATTTAGCATTTTGTTAAATAACGCAACACGATAAGTAATACACCACTTTTCAGATAAAAACTTTTTTCAGGTCGAGGCTGTCTGGGACTAACCGGATAGCCAGAAGCAAGCCAAAGTCTGCAGAAGAACTGGCAGTTTCTCCAGTATTGGACAGTTTGGTGAACCTACCAGCTGCTGCTTTTCTTAGAAAACGTTCTATTGGTAAACAAGAGAGGGGCTGTGTGCCTGGTACATCAGACTTACATCTGGAAAACCAGCACTGCCATTTTACAATAAGTTTAACAAGACAATGGAAACTTTCCTGATTCCGGCCAATACCCCAAACCATTTCTACTACCTAACAACCAGACATACAATTTAGTCAGGTTCATTGTCGCTTATGTAACTTAGTATTAAAATTTGGCATCTGAAATTGCAGATGGTCTACATTCTGTATTTTTCATAGTATTTTTTGAGTTTGAAAAGATTTGAGTTACTGTAAGGCATGCTTGTGTTTTTTTTAGACATTTTGACTCTGGAACAGTTCTGCTTTCTGGCAGTTTGGCCTTTTGCCAATTAATGGCTCTTTTGCATTTGATTGATGGGACAGGTGCATTGTGTATACAACAATGCGTGTATTAAAACTCTATGCACTCTGTTTGACATCGTTTCACCTCAGTTGTCTAAAATTCTGTGAAACAGAAAAAATAATTATGTGAACCTGACAACACTTCAAAATACAGTGAATAAATATAGTTGATGATTGATTCCTCTATTTAAAAAAAATATATATAGTTGAAGATTGATTCCTTTTTGAATAAAAATGTTTACAGGGTTATTTTTGTCTTCAGTTACAGAACACAGATATTGTGATGTAGTGTAGATGATTGTAGGGTGGCCTGTAGCGTAGTGGTTAAGGTAAATGACTGGGACCTGCAAGGTCGGCGGTTCGATTCCCGGTGTAGCCACAATAAGATCCGCACGGCCATTGGGCCGTTGGGCCGTTGGGCCGTTGGGCCGTTGGGCCGTTGGGCAAGGCCCTTAACCCTGCGTTGGTCCAGGGGAGGATTGTCTCCTGCTTAGTCTAATCAACTGTAAATCGCTCTGGATAAGAGTGTCTACCTGAGCCGCGGTGGCGCAACAGGCTAAGATGCAGCAGACTTGCGGTTGCAGTTCGCTGCAGTTGCACACCGGGGACCGGGGTTCGATTCTCGGTCCTGCCAAAAGCCAAGTAATAATTGGCTCGCTGCTCCAGAGGGGGGAGGGACTTGGCAGGGTTAGTAGATCGCCTCAAAAACAAGCACCTCGGGTGCCTTGGAATCATGGATACAACTTGGTAGGCGAGACGCCTTGAAGAAGGCCGCCGAGGGACGCGGTGTATCTAGTACTCTAATTGAATCAGACGGGGTCCAATTGGCTACCAAATTGGGAAAAAAGGGAAAAAATCTGATAAAATAAAAAATTTAAAAAAGAGCGTCTGCCAAATGCCAATAATGTAATGATTGTCTTGCAATACACTGTGTATCACAGAATAACCTGTATTGTGATACTACCGTATCGCGATCGTATCGTGAGTCACTCCGTGATTCCCGGCCCTAGTTGCTTACACCAACAAACGTAGGCTACATATTGCACATACTGAGTCATTTATTGCAAATTGGCATTCAAGAACACCAGCTGTTTCACTGTTTACGGACCGATGCGGTTCGTCCTTTCTGAAAGAAACCCGTCCTGCCTTTGAGAAAACGAGCTCCGACGGCACAGTTGTGCAGACGTACTGTAACAGCTACGCACAGCCGGGATCTCATCCTCGCCGATAACCTTTCAAGTTTCGTACATTATCTTAGCCACCTCCGTCCTGCTACGAACAGCGAGTCAGTGACTCAGGCTCCAGCCGGGCAGAAATATAAAGTGTGCTCTACAAAGCAAGTGCTTTTCTTTTCATCGTGAAGTCTGAGAAATGATTAACTCCTTGAAAACTCGAAAGTTCTGTTCACTTTAATGTGTTGACGTAATGATTCGTTTTAAAGCATCAAACCTCCCAACAGTACTGCGAAATGGTATTGATATTGGGTCCCTGCGGTAAAATCAAGCTATGCTACTACCAAACTGGTCATTAGCCAGTCTAGCTGGGTATGAGCTGGTCAACCAGCATGGCAAAGCTGGTCATAAAGCTGGACTAGCTGGGTATGAGCTGGTCAACCAGCATGGCCAATCTGGTCTTAAAGCTGGTCAACCAGCTAGTGCTGGTGCTGGTCTGAGCTTTCAAAACCTAGCTTGAGCTGGTCAAACTGGGAGCTAGTCTGATCTGGTCACCCAGCTACAAGCTGTTTCAAAACTTAGCTTGAGCTGTTTCTTTCAGCAGGGAGGTTCAGACATATGGAGGTTCATTGTTGTTTTACGTTGCAGAGCTGACCAGCAACATACAGATCTCCCATGCTCAATGTAATTAAGCTGCTGTTCAGTGTCAGCGCCGTTGTTGGAGATGTGTAATATTGGCTCCCATTGTCTGGCTTTTAATCATTTATTAATTGAACTTTTAAACCTATCTGCTGCTGTAAAACAACACAATGAAAGTGATGAGATGTTCATAAGTAGTGATTACAGGATTACTGAGAACATTCAGTTATTTAAAATTCTGCCAGACACATTGGTGCGGGAGCGCTCTCTGGGGGCCAGTCAACAATGCAACGCGTGAAAGGATTTAAAGAATGGTTTCGCTGTAGGCTTTGTAAATCTTAAATTGCCTACCGCAGCAGCACAAACCCCTATGCAGGAGCATCTTCAACAGACTCTCGTTCTCTGCAGTGCATGGAGCGGCCGCCGCCATGTTTCAGGGGGAAGTAATCGGAAGGTTGCGCCGCGTCGACGCAAATCGACATATTCGCGTAATCGAGGTTGTTCATTATGTTGACGCGTCGTTGCAGCACTAATTATAATTGTTGTTATTGCTGTTATGATGATAATAATGATCATTATTCTAAATCAGCATAACAAATATGGCTATGTGCTAGCTACATGAAACGGTCTCATAGAATTGCAATAAAGGCTAACAGCACACTAGCACTTGCTTTGTGTAAGTTCGATTGCCACACCAGTAAAGTTAAAACAGTCAACAAACTATGATTTCTAGGATAAGTGTATTGTCAAGTTCATGTGCACACACTGGAGTTTAGGTTCTAAGGCTCCATTTTGTCCATGGTGCTAATTCACATTCAGGAGACGGCGGCCATTTTGAGTGCTCACAAAGCATTAGATGGCTTGAAAAAAGGAAGCACTTAATCTGGGTGATGATGACTGTCTGGCCACAATGAGAGACCGAGGTCACCCAGGAAACCCTGTACATTGACCAGCCACTCCCATTACCCTGCCAACTTGGTATTACATCACATTAATACAGCCGAGGCTTTTATCCAGAGCAACCTATTCATTATACTCATTTATCAGACACTTTTAGCCAAAGCAATTTACCATTTGGGAGTTGAAGTGAGTTCAGCTGGTTAATTTGAGCAATAGTGGCAGACATTACGTACTTGGGTGCTCTGAAAGTCTGTGATTGGCTGTGTGAGGTTTAAGCCCAGTGTACATCAAAGCGCCAACTTGAAATGAGACGAGGTAAGATGAGAGGGGAGAAAACTCAGAACGTCCTAATTAAATTCTCAGAATGTCAGAGTAAAAACTAGACAGTCCACACCAAAAGCCAAGTAAACAAATAAGTAAACAAATGTTTCCATAACAACGACTCTGCATGCTTGACTGTTTATGTTTCATCTAATGACCTTTATGTGTGTATTTTGTTTAGCTATCCAACATTAGCATGCTACTGTCTATATATATTGTTTGGTACTGTGTTTTCTTAGCAACATGATATTTGCTAAAAAAATCTGACTGTAAATAATGTCTGACACAGACACCAATGCGGCAGTATTGGCTGTTCTTCCAGTGAAGAGACTGTGCTGCTTTGTGATTGGTTAAGATAATATGCTTCATAGCCCTGCGTTCTAAAACCAGTCTACAGCAAACAGTTAACTTCAGACGAGACAAGAGCAGATGTTCCAAAACTGTACCGTACACACAGACTTTTTTCATAAAACGTTCTAAAACCGCCCCGTCTCGTCTTTATGGGGCTGGGTCCACGAGTTCTACAGGCTGACATTTCAGTTGTGAAGAAACAAGGTGGCAGTTTTACGTTCCCCTGTTTATTAATTTATTTTTATTCTCCGGAGGTAGGAGCAATTGACAAGACAGCAGAACATGGGGGAGGCAGTTCCTGTCTGTACGTAGCTGGGAGAGGTAATGTGTTTGTGTAATGGAAGCTCCTGGGACCAAATCCTTTCAGCCTGCTTGGGAGCAGTAGTTAAGATTTATAGTAATTGTCGGCGAATTACTCCGCAAATGCACAAGACCCTGGCCCTTTACTCATCCTCCTGTCTGTATTATTTATTCAGCATTAAGCTCATTTCAGTCGTCCTCTTCAGATTGTATAAGAGCATAAACTACTTTGGGTTGTGTCTGTGCAACCGAGCGTCGTGCTCTTTACATGGAAAGGTCGTCCGCGGCACTGTTGAAAGCTGCAGCTGTTTTCACATGGGGAGGTGTGTGTTCTGCAGATGCTGCTGCAACCCTGCTGCTGCTGCTGTGCACAACTGGCCATAAGATGCTGCTCTGTAGTACGGCTGTGAGATGCTGCTCTGTAGTACGGCTGTGAGATGCTGCTCTGTAGTACGGCTGTGAGATGCTGCTCTGTAGTACAGCTGTGAGATGCTGCTCTGTAGTACGGCTGTGAGATGCTGCTCTGTAGTACGGCTGTGAGATGCTGCTCTCTAGCACGACAAAGTTGCTGCTCTGTAGTACGGCTGTGAGATGCTGCTCTGTAGTACAGCTGTAAGATGCTGCTCTCTAGCACGACAAAGTTGCTGCTCTGTAGTACGGCTGTGAGATGCTGCTCTGTAGTACGGCTGTGAGATGCTGCTCTCTAGCACGACAAAGTTGCTGCTCTGTAGTACGGCTGTGAGATGCTGCTCTGCAGTACAGCTGTGAGATGCTGCTCTGTAGTACGGCTGTGAGATGCTACTCTGGAGAATGGCTACAAGAGTCAGTTATATTCTGCATGTTATGCTCAAGCAAATTACCTAACAGGGACTCGGCTGATTGGACAGCAGTTCTCAAAGTCAGTCATTCTCTGACAGGAGGCCACAGATTGAGGTCGGTGAGGATGGATGGAGCCTCTCCACTAAGGCCTGATAACAAATGTGGAATGTGGCTAAAATAATCACATGCTTTATCTTTTGTTTTAAACAGGGTTAAACAAATTAAGTAGATTATTTGTGAGCAAACTTTAGAACTGGAGATCACGGCATGTGCGATCCTTCCTGAAAATCAAGGAATCGGGAGAGAAGCCCGGGACATGAATTAATCATACAGACTAAGTAATGATTTCTGATGGCGGTCGACATCAAAGCCAGCGGAAGACTCAGATGGGATCCGCGGGGAATAAGCAAGGCTTCCGTGTGGGTTCGGGCGAATGTGCTGAGCTGGAAAGGGAGAGAGCGCGCTGTTCTTCGATGATTCATGCCTCTCTCGCTGCAAGACAGCGGGCCGTTTGGCCCTGCGGAATCATGGGTATCATTACGCATTCCGTGGTGTTATTTCAGAGCTCGCCATTAAAAACAGTGCTACGCCTGTAACAAATTCTCTGATTGGATACGGTACACGGAAACATTCATCAGGCCAATGGAATGGCTGGATGTTCTGGGCTGTCTTTCAGATGTAAGGGCCATGAATTATGCAGGGCCCAGCTGTTCCCATATTTATAGTATAGTACACAGTTATGCCACACATGAATATTTTTCAACGCGTATCCAGAAAGTCGCCCATTATTTTTGTTGCAAACTTTGGTTTAACTGTCTGAGGTTGACGGATACATAAAGTTGAGTTATGAGCCTATTAGTCTGTCAGAAGATGAATAAAACATCGTTATCTATTGTATTCCTTTCCGGCGTTTCTTTTTTTTTTTTTAAGACCCGTTGTAAATTTAACGACGGGAGCGTTTTGTTCCTCGTAACGTCTTACGAGGCTGTTGAAATGAATTGCCTGGCGTCTGCGGGCGAGCGAGTGGTGTAGCGGGCTACCTCGGTGCGTGAGCTCAGGCGTACGAGGGCAGGCGGTTGCGGCAGGAGAGCCGGGCGCTGATTGGCAGCCGGCGTTAGGCTGCCGCTCCTCGCGTAGCCGTCCGATTCGTCGGGCTGGAGTCCCCGGAACGATCTGCTGCTGCCACGCAGAAAAGGGGGGGAGAAGGGCGTCCGTATTGGCTCTGCCTCCGATCTTCCTCCTCCTCGGCGCGGTCTTCGCCGCGCCCCACGCGGGCACACGTACTCTGCCGCGGCAGCCCAGACTGTGTCTGCTGTTTTTTTACAGCCGGCAGGTTTATTACCGCTGTATTCATTTGCCTAAATGACAACATCTTCCCGGGAGACCTCTCATTACGTTTGGCCATGTTTATCCATTCATAAGAGTGTCATAAGTGAAAGAATTGTATTAATTTTCTGCGCCGGGTCTCTCATGGAAGACTGTGTTTTCAGCTGAATATTTACTGATGGATTTTTCATGGTCTGTTCTGTTCTGTGGTATATAAAAACACCGTACTAGGACATGACTCTTATTCAAGCCCAGTGTTTTGAGGCACCTGGAGTACACTGTCTGTACTGAGACACACTGTCAGTACTGGGATACACTGATGGATTACATCTAACCCAGAGTACATTTAACTGATAGAGTACATTTGCAGGTAGCCTATAACCTAGTGGTTAAGGTAAATGACTGGGATCCAGAATGTTAGTGGCTCAAGCCCTGGTGTAGCCACGATAATATCCGCGCAGCAAGAGCAAGGCTTATAACCCCACATTGCTCCAGGGGGGGGATTGTCCCCTGCTTAGTCTAATCAACTGTAAGTCACTTTGGTTAAAAGACAAATGACACATTATTTATTTCTTTATCATTTAACATTATCATTAGAATAGATGTAGAGTTAAATGATAGAGTACATTTGGTCCCTATAATTATGTTAGAGTTGAGGAATGTCTGGGCACAACCTGCTCACTTAACAGACTGTCAGTCAGGAAGGATATTTTAGTGCTGATTCTCATCTTCGAGTCTTGGAAATGGGGGCTTGGAGAATGAGCCTACGGGCTCATGATGGCCTGATGAGTGGACTAAAATAGCTTCCCCTGTGTGAGATTTGTTTGTGCTGAGAGCTGTAGTTTTTAATGGCCTCCTTGTGGTGGTAATCTTTTTAGGGAGGGTGATTAGCGCCTCGCACCCTGGTCTCTGGCTCCGGGTGCAGACAGACTAGAGGGAGAAGTTGGGAGTGCTACGTCATAGTGGGACCTGCCAATGTCCCCATAAGGCCTGCACACATTTTCATCTTCACGGTTAACAGGACCCGGATGCTGGTCGGTAGTGTGTCGGTGGTCAAATCTCTGAAGGTGCCGGTCGGTGGAAACGGTCTGTCTGTGGTTAAAGTGCTGACAGGTTGGTGCTGGTCGGTGTGTCAGTGGTTAAATCCCTGAAATGCTGGTGCTGGTTGGTGTGTCAGTGGTTAAAGCCCTGAAATGCTGGTGCTGGTCGGTGTGTCAGTCGTTAAAGCCCTGATAGGCCGGTGCTGGTCGGTGTGTCAGTGGTTAAAGCCCTGATAGGCCGTTGCTGGTCGGTGTGTCAGTGGTTAAAGCCCTGATAGGCCGGTGCTGGTCGGTGTGTCAGTGCGGATGCTTGATTATGGTTCCTGTCACTTCCCCTCACACTTTACATAACTCCAGCTGCAGGGCTCCATTCCCGCCATGATTTGGCATGACAGTGGCGGAGGCCGTTACTCAAAGTCGCCATCTGCTCTGACTGCAGGTCTTCAGAAGGGAAACGCTAAATCCCTGCATGCGCTGCCTCCCTTAGCTTACACTAACACAAACCCGGCCAAACAGTCAAATGTTCGGTGTTCACTCAACTCAGTTTGGCTGTGACACTTAAATTCAATTAAATTCAATCTTATTTGGATAGTTACTGTCACAAAGACACTTTCCAGGGTAGCGGTCAAACACCAGGCATGAACCCCCAAAATAGCAAGGTCTAAAACACCCCGGTGGGAAGAAATCTCTGAAGAAAGCCAGGCCCATCCTCTGCTGGCCAGCAAGGTGTACTGATATATGGTTATAATGGAAATGTGATGATAAATCCATTATAACAATTCAAATGGGTCGGACAGTTTACAGTTAGGTAGTATATTACTTGGAAAAGGAAAGCTTTACGCTGTAAAAAGGTACTGGGGTTTATATAATACTGAAATATGTCTAGAGTTTCCTGTGGTTCTGAAGGAGTACTATATGAGAGAAGAAATCCATGGCTTATTTCAGACAGAATCCCTCGATTTGGGTCCAGGCACACGCTAATGGAGTAAGCACATGAGGCAAGCCTAAGGTGTGTCCATCCAAACCTGCTTTGGGACCCACCAATAAAACTCATGGGCTGCGTTTACAAATTCAGTTTTGGAGTTTGTTTTCGATACATTTAATGTGTATCCCGCAGGTGGGAGTGAGGTAATAAAGCCAGTAAATGTCATTTTCACATCGCCATGAGGACCGTAGTCATTAACCCCCAGCTGCCTACACCTTGTGCAGCTGTTCCCGTTATGAATAATGCTTCTTTATTAAGGAAGGAATGGTAACATTTATATGGTAATGAGGTCGCCCATTCGAACTCATCCGGAACATTCTTTTTACAAACGGCGTCATTTTCGCTATCATGAGTTGCCCCAGCTGCCCACTGTACTGTCTGTTGTGTGGAGTGCCAAGATGCTGATTAATCATTAATCCTTGGTGTTGGGTCATGAGTGCTGCACTGGAGAGGTACATATCCTGCAAGCTATTCTGTTTTTAAGGTAATACATACACTTTATTAGGTTTTTTTAGACTCATTTTTAAGACTTCTACTGCTGTAGCCTATCCACTAAGAGTTATGATGCGTTGTGTGTTCAGAGATGCTCTTCTGCATACCACTGCTGTAATGTGTGGGTATTTACGTTACTGTCACCTTCCTGTCAGCTTTGACCAGTCTGGCCATTCTCCTCAGACCTCTCTCAATAAGCGTTTCTGTCTGCAGAACTACTGCTCACTGGATTAAATTTTTTTTTTTTTAATTTCACCATTCTTTGCCAAATCTAGAGACTAGTGTGCGAATAAATCCCAGGAGATCAGCAGTTTCTGAGATACTCAAACCACCCTGTCTACCACCAACAATCATTCCACAGTCAAAGTCACTTAGATCACATTTTTTCCCCATTCTGATGGTTGATGTGAACATTAACTGAAGCTCCTGACCCATATCTACATTGTATGCATTGCACTGCTGCCACACAATTGGCTGATTAGATAATCACATTAATACGTAGGTGTAATAAAGTAAAAATGTTCCTAATAAAGTTCTTGTTGAGTGTATATACAAAACAGAGCAACAACAAACAGGCACAATGATACAATTGTTAACGGATATTACCTCAAATAATTGTAATTTTACCAATATTCAGTAATTTATCATTTCATTTCTGTAAATAAATGAAGATGCATATCCTCCATTAACACTAATGTCTGCCTGCTGTGCAATCTTAAACTTTATTTGATGCACATCAGTGAGTTCATCAGGAAAATGTACCACATCATAGTAAAATGTACTCTAACAAGGTTGAGCTGAGCATTTTCATGCACATCAGGATATTTTCTCCCCATTGTGTTTTGGAAGCAGGCTGTTTATTTTTTTTATGAGCAGTGAAAGACCTCAACAGGGGTGTGGGTACAGTATGTTGAGAGGGAGAGGGAGGGAGGGAGAGAGAGAGAAGAGAGAAGGGGAGGGAGAGAGGGAGAGGGAGAGAGAGAGGGAGGGAGGGAGGGAGGGAGAGAGAGAGAGAGAGAGAGAGAGAGAAGAGAGAAAGGGATGGAGAGGGAGAGAGGGAGGGAGAAGAGAGAGAAAAGAGAGAGGAAGGGAGGGGGAGAGGGAGAGAGAGAGAGGGGAGGGAGAGGGAGAGAGAGAAGAGAGAGAAAGGGAGGAAGAGAGAGGGAGAGAGAGAAGAAAAAGATGGAGAGGAAGAGAGAGGGAGGGAGGGAGAAGAGAGAGAGAGAAAAAAGAGAGAGAAAGGGAGGGAGAGAGAGGGAGAGAGAAAGATGGAGAGAGAGAAAGGGAGGGAGAGGGAGAGAGAAAAGAGAGAGAAAGGGAGGGACAGAGAGAGAGAGAGGGAGAGAGCAGTTCTGTGGGAATGCAGTCTGTTACCCATTGGTACAAAGATAAAGACAGATTTTTAATAGTGCAGTGCTATTTGTGTCAAAACCTGGATGACAAAGACATGAAAAAAAATGGCAAAATGTAGAATGGTATATTCTTTTCTTACGGGAAGTGATGACATGTTAAACATATCAAAGTTCGGGATCATTTGGGAGATGCTGTCAAAACATCTGCGATTCCAAGCCTTTTCAGTTTCAGTTTACTTTTGAAATGGTCTCAGATCCACTCTGCTGGGATTCGGTTGAGAGATACTCACAAGAATATTTAATTATCAGCCCTTTACATTGGGTTCTACACCGTCAGAAAAAAAAGGTTTCCGAACGGAGCCCTGTTATTTGAAGAGCGCGATCCAGTTCAAGGGTTCTTTGTCTGGGAGCTTCAATGGAGACAAGCCAAAGAACCCTTTCTGGGGGTATGTGGTATTTCACATCCTATTGTTGTGAGCTACATTTGGTTGTGCAAGGAGCGATTGTTTTCTTTCATCGCAGAGGTGGCTGGAGAATGTTCCGGGTTCATGAGCCACTTTTAGAGACAGCTTAGCGGGATTGTAGGAGACAAGAAAAGAATCCTGTGTGTGCTCAGATATTATAACCCTTATTCTGTCTTTCATCCACTGGCTGCCATTACACGCTATAGGTGACTTCAAAATCCTTTTTTCAAAGCCTTGGAATGCGTGAGCACACTCCTACCTCTCTGATCTTATTACAGCATACACACCAACCTGAACCCTGTGCTCCCAAATACGAGAGCTACTTATCACTTTCCGGATTCAGTAAACTGTGGGGAGCAGAGAGTTCCAGCACTGTGCTCATTCCTTCCGGAACGATCTTTCCGTGTCAATTAGAAACGCAAGTTCTGTTTTTATCGCAAGCGACTTTATTCATCATCCTACAGCCAGCCACGACAGCCCGGACTCTTCTATTATTGTTGCTGTATTATTGCTCATTTCCTGTATTGGCTTTGTATCTTTCATTTTGTTTTTTTATATACAGTATATTGAGTATTGGGACTTCTGTGAAATGCACTTTAAATAAATTATGACTTGACTTGACAGTGTGTGTGTGTGTGTGTATGTGGGGGCGGGGGGGGGGGGGGGGGGGGGGGGGGCAATATCGATTCGGCCTATAAGTCTATAGCTGGATATAACATCTTCACTCTGCTTTAATTTAAGTAGGTCAAACGTTAGGATATTATGAAACACATAGCCATCATTACCATTCGCACAGCAGAATAGCACCAATTACCATACTAAAGGGGAGCTAGGTGCTAGGTGCATTCATGAAACTTTTACTCAGATATTAAACCTCTTCATCACAACAGTTAACGGCACAACAGATGCACTTTCACAGCCTTTGCCATGGCTACACACTATCCCCGGTCCTATTTGCATTGTCCCTGGAGCTGCTAGCTCAAGCAGTACGGTCTAACCCGGTGATCTCACCCGTTCCACACTGTGGAACTCGGCATAATATTTCCTTATACGCTGCTGACAATGTGCCACTTAGTTTTACTGATACCTCATAATCGCGTTCTCACATCTTAGATGTGCTCAGCAAATTTAGCAATGTATCTAGTTATAAATTTAATAAGGGGAAATCCTTGTCCCTCTCAACAAATCCGCTAAACAGATTATCCCTCTGCTCTTGACAGGCAATGGCACTCTACTAACTTTTATTTTATACTAGTTATTGCCCCAATCTTTGCAAACATACAGTACTGTTAAGAAGCCTTCTGTAATGGGAATATGCCTTCAAAAGCAATGAAATGCACAGTTTCTAATAAATGTACTATAAAGTCCTAAAAAACTAAGCCAAATCAATATTGGCTGTGACCCCCCTTTGCCTTTTAAACTGCATAAATTGACTTATAAAACCGCAGGGCAGTTTACCTAAGAAAATTGGCTGGTCCAATAATTTTGGAGAACTTTGCTGCTGACTTTTGCTCTCTTGCTCTCTTCTAGCTCTCCAGGTAATCCCAGACCAACTCATTGAAGTCTTATCTAAAAAGTAGTCTAACACCACTTTAACAACTAATATGTTGCTTTAACAAAATATGAATTTATTTGTAGTTTTTTTTTTTAATGAATGTTTTGAAATCTAAGATTTAGACCTTACTTTAAGAGCCTAAGACTTTTGCACAGTACCGTAAGTAAAACATAAACTGTAAACTGACACTTGGCATCACCTCTGATCTTCACAGATGGTAATTGCAGGGCAGAATAGCAATAATAAACATTTACACTCACCAAGCACTTTATTTGGAATCACAACTCTAAGTGGATAGGCTACAGCAGTAGAAGTCTAAAAAAATAAGTCTAATAAATACCCAATGAAGTGCTCACTGAGTGCATGTAGGTTGATATCTAAAAGTTCCTTTCTCTGTGTTTCCCATCTCGCCTCCACCCTTAAAATATTTTGCCAAGCTGAAATCCCTAACTTAATGTCCCTAAAGTTTACCTGGAATGGTAAGACGCATGCATTTCTTGTTGACACACATTAGCATAATGAATGTTTAGGTGAATTATCACTTCATAATTACAGGATATATTAGTGGGCTTTCCAAATTAAATCATTGATGATGGCTCCTCATCACCCACTTGGTGGGGGACTGAAGAGGCTCTGGAACCCCCACACAGGTTAGGACATCTGCATTTTTTGCTCATGTTGGGCTGAAATTTGCTTTAAATACATGGATGCCTGTCGAGAAACACATTAGATAAATCAACGTGAGTCATTGCGAGGTGCGCTTCCCTCCTTAATTGCATGCACACCTTTTGCCTTTAAAGGTACAATCGGTAATTTCGGACTTCTAACGATCAAGAGAAAAATTTCAGCAACAAATATGCTGAAAGCACAACACTGTTTATCCCACCCCTTCTCTGTGAACTCACTGAAGTTGAAACGCCATTGGCTGTGGCAATTAGAACCAATTTTCAACCAATGAGCTTGAGTTATTGTACAGCTATAGATGTTTTGGTACAGAGTGCCGGCCCATGAACTGTATATTTTGAAACCCAAATTTAAGGACTACAAACACAGGCAGAGGGTGAGTCAACATGTCAGTGAACCTTTTTCAATGATAGGAAGGGATTGGTCTGGTCTTGTAACAATATTTTAACACAAACATCTTACCTCTTGTACCTTTAACAGAAACAGGGCATGCTTAAATTGCATTACTGAAATAATACAAGAACAGGGTTACTGTGTGTTTGTTAGGCAATGCATTGTATGGCAGCTACAGGATAAGGAGAGAGTAGCAAACGGGTCATCAAGCATTTCATTACTTATCCACTGCTTGGTCTAATCAACTGTAAGTTGCTTTTTGACCATCCACAACTGTGAAAGAAAATCACAGATGGCAGTAAAAATGGGGAACTGCCAAACAAAAAAAATCACTCCAAGAGAAATAAAAGATAAATAAAAGATGACCTAGAACCACTCACACAACGTTCCCTTTCCATCCCGACAATAGTCAACCTCGCATCTGCATGATTCCAATCCACAATTGCCACCACAGCCGGAATATCGCAGCCCGCATTTCCTCCTGCGCTGTCCATAGTGCTGGATACGGTCTTGTGTAACACCAGAAGATATACACATTTCCGCATATCCGATGAAGATATTCGAAACAATATATATTTAAGCTGCTGCATGTACAAAATTAGATTGGTAGGCAGTCCTATTCACTGATTACTAAGGCTTCAGCTAATTACGCAAACAAGAATTAATTTCACGCAGACTGCGTACGCACCAAGATCCCCTCATCAGGTCGCAATTTGCGATGCATGTTTTTTAGGCCCTTGGTGTGACCCATGTGTGGAAACATGAAATATACCGAATGTATAGCATATCAGAATGTGAGCTTGATTATATTACATTTTCTTTACAACCGTAAAGAACCCGGCACAGCAGGTGCAACTTCGTTATAAGCTAATTCACAGGCGTGTTCCACAAGCTGGCTCGATGGCTAAATGTTAAAACATTTCCGGATGGCTAATTTATTTACTCCTTCTCTTGATTCTGATGATATAAGAATATTGATATAAGGAGCCTTGCATCCAATTGAGTAGCCTACGTCACAAAAGCAAAAAATAAAGCGGCACTCATGCTAACCATGGGCCAGAGCAAAAATGTCAGTGGTCGCACAGTGTTTTGCAATAATTAACTCGTGATCAGAAAAAAAAGAAGAAAAAAAAGTACCTGGTTTTGCCATAATATCCCATCTCAAAATAATAACGCATTAAATGCATGTCATTCTTAATTACTATGACACTTTTAATGGAGGTAAAATGCAAATGTTTTTCGACATTATAATCATTCTAATATTACGATTAAAAAACCCCAGGAACGATTTCTGCTTTAAGCAAGCTAGAGTATAGCATCTCACTTTTCACTTTTCATTCAGACACTTTCTCTGATTCTTGCAATGTTACCAGCGGCTGTGTAAGCAATATTATGATCAATACTCAACACTAATGTCAGACACCGAAAGATTGGCTCAAAGAAACAGAAGTAATTCATTTGTTGTGGTTCAAGTGTGGTTAATCTGGGTCATCTCCCATTGTAACCTTTAGAAGACATTGGTTTATTTGCATCTTTTCTGCATTTTGGCACTTTTTTTTCTGCCGAAAAATCCTGCGTTATTGAGTATTTACACATTTACAATTCTTTCCGATTCTAGCGGGTGAGTTGCAACAGAATAATGGCAAACAAAAATAAACAATTTATTTTTTGTTATTGCGAGCTTCTTCTCTTGTTGATTGCTGTATTGATGTCGAGTGCTGTTTCACAACTAATTTGTCTGTTTACTCTGCCATACAAAATTAAATTTTAACTTGCGCTTGTATGTGTAACGTTAATTCACACTTGACCATTTGGCAATTTGGCATGTGTAATTGTTTTGTACGGAATAATGAGAAACAAAATGGAGATGGGGCTTAACATTATTTTCTTTGCCAAACTATCTCCGTTGATGTCAGGCAATGTTAATCACGTGCATGACTGTGCGCGTGACTGTGTGTGTGTAAACAGCCTGATATTCTTTTTCCGGTGTTATCACGCGGGGAATGACAAGTTTCAGTAAAAATCAAATGTTGATGTAGGACCGCAGAGGTCTGCTGCGTCATCCCTGTCACTGCATGCATTAACACCACTGGGTGGCCGATGTCACGCACAAGAAAACGAGCAGCAAGCCCAACTATTTTGGTCCTGTTGGTCAGTACAAAATGATCTACGCGAATTATAAGGTTCTGCATTCTGAGTGGTTTTGGGATATTGAGCTTCAAACAGTGAATAGTGAAAAAACCTCCAAGTTGATACAACTTATTCAATTTAGCTTTTTTTCATACTTTTAAACACGATTTGTGTGTGCCCTGCAACAACATATTTATGACACCAACAACATTTTTTATCAAACATGTCAGTTAAAATTCTAAGGTCACCATATGTTTATTTCTTGCTTGCGTTTCTCTCTGACCATTCAACTTGATTGTTACACAAATTATTTGGCATTCATTTCAAATGACTCCTTACAATATTTGATTGATTGGCCCAACTTAATTTCTCCCAGTCACAACTGCGCCGAGAATGTAAATATGCGAGAAGTTGGCATATTTACAATCCCCTGGTCCCCAGCCGGCTACCATTTCAACCCAGCTGTACATTTCATACAGGAGTGCAGAGGTCCTCATTGATCAATTAAGTGCTGAGTTACAACAAAAGCCAGCACACCCTGTGGCTCTCCAGGACCAGGAGTAAGGACCACTGAACTAGTGGAACACCCTGCACGGAACCTAGGCTGCTCCTTATAGGTGCTTCAAAACGAAACTGATCGACACTCCCAGAAGTATTAAATGCATCTGGATATCTTGAAATTGGCTCATATATGCAAATGTCTTGGCAGTGCCTAGTGGTGTGTCTATTCTGGTCCCATGTCTCAATGTTTGGATATTTTAGAGTCTCTACTTGTATTTTTCCAAGCTGTTGTTGTAAAACATTTTCCCACTTCACATGACGTACGTTTTTGCATACGGATGGCATTGCTAAATGTTAACACAGAGAGCTGGCCCCAAGAGACGGAGGAGTTTGGAGAATTGGGCTCTGGGGGCAGGGTTAGGGACTTTGCAAAAAAACCTACGTCACTGTATTTTACAAATGTTTCGTGGTAATTTTAGATACTAAAGGCAGCAAGAGAATTCTGATGTTTGTCATGTTTAAAAGAGTGCTCGCAACATACCCTGTATTTATCTACATTTAAAAAAAATGAATAACATATCGTTCAGCAAAAAACAAATCCCTGTATCGGCCTCCACATCCATAGGGAGTGCATTTTTCAACTCTAAATTTGGTGATGTATCGATTTTGAAAAAACCCTTATTGTAATGTTATCTGAAGAAGTTGGGGTGGGCTCTTCTAGTGTGAAATGGGTTCTGGCAGCTTGTCATTCACCTGTTTAATTAGCTGACAAGATGATAAGAGATGGGAAGTGACGGAGGATGTATGAATGGCTGACAGAGTGACTGTGAATCGACTCCATCAGTGCTGGGATATACACTCAGAGAGCACTTTATTAGGCATTTATTAGACTTCTGCTCCTGTAGCCTATCCAACCATTTGACACGTTGTGTTTTCAGAGATGTTTTTCTGTATACCACTGCTGTAATGTGTGGTTGCATTGCTGTCAGCTTCGACCAGTCTGGCCCTTCTCCTCTGACCTCTCTCATTACCGACACGTTTCTGCCAGCAGAACTGCTGCTCACTGGATGTTTTTTTTTTGTTTTTCACACCGTTCTGTGCAAACTAGAGACTGTTGTACATGGAAATCCCAGGAGATCAGCAGTTTCTGAGATACTCAAACCAGCCTGTCTGGCACCAACAATCATTCTATGGTCAACGTCACTTAGATCATTTCTTCCCCATTCTCCCTACCCCTCCGACATTTGGTCTGAAAAACATATGAAGCTCTTGACCACGTATGCATGCTTTTATGCATTTAGATGCTGCCACGTGATTGGCTGATTCAATATTTGCATTAACAAGCTGGTGTACAGGTCTACCTAATAAAGTGACCACTAAGTGTACTGGTCAGGACGCTGGACTCTCAGGGTCTATGGCCGTAAGGGTCAGGTCTGGTCTTTCAGCTCAGGGTCATGTCCTTCAGCTGCCAGCCTGGCTCTGAGATTAGTTGCCAGATAAGGCCTGGAAAATGGCTCTTTTTTTCGCCAATACGAGTTGAATGAAATGCTCGTCCTCATTCACTCGCTGAGCAGACAAAACATCGCCTTTGTGATTTTAATATAGTGCATCCCAGTTATCCACCGCCAGAGGTTTTGTTCTTGCTAGAATATTCATGCCGTCTCCTGCCTTTAAAAAGGAGAACTTTAACGAGACCTCAGTCTAGACATACACTCAAGCTCTAAAACGGGAGCCCGGATCACAGAAATCCCAGTGTGACTGTAATTAAAACTCCTTTGACTGGACTAAACAGTACAGGGTTTTTTTCACTAATTGCGAAAGGGAGACGGGAAGTTGCCGCAGCGAAAATTCTTCAGCTTCCCCGAAGGCCGTTCTGAGGAGGGCAGCTGAACGACGCTGGCGGATGTCCGCGGCTCGTGTTTGCACACCGCCCGCTGCGAGCAGATACATTTTTTCTTCTTCTTTCTGGTGTTTTTGGGGAGCGCAAGCATATGCTAAGTGGTGTTACGTGATGACACAGCTTCAGCAGTAAATGCGTTACCGCTGATGTTTTCATTATTACCGCGCCGCTATGCCCAGAGCGATCGTTCCCAAAATACCTTGTAGCTTTCCCTGCTCCGCGCTCGTCCTGTTTGTTCTCGTACGGTTTATTTCGTGTCTGGTCGCGCCGGGCGCCGCGTTCCCTTGAGCGCTGACAGCGCGCCCGTCTCGTTCCCAGGTTCTGACAGGCGCGGGGCCTGCGGATTCATCAGCCAAACAGAGCCGTGCGAATGTCTCGCCGTTCCTTCCCCAGGACAGACAAAAAGCGCTTTCAAAGGCCCGCGTGAAGCCAGATCCCTTCACTGCGATGACGGTTAATTAGATGGGGGAAAAAAATGGCTCTTTTTTTCGTCTCACTTAAACATATATTCATTCACAGTAAAATTCTTCAAGTTTGTCATGAGTCATTTCATTCATTCGGAGAAGAACCGTTTCAGTAGCCCTGGGAAGCCCAATTTTCACAGCAGTGTTCTGCAGCATAATTGCACAGTAATCTCCCAGATATAGCAGGTGATATTTACATGTCAATTTTACAGTATGTTACTAAGCACGAATTTCAACAGAACTTCATTCTGGACTTCATGGGTGAAAAAATATGTATCATTCTGTGTGTATTTCTAAATTTCATCTGTAGGAATGGTACCGGTGTGTGTGAAGGGTTACAACACTACAAATAAATAGTGCACCTGAGTATGCCTAATATGTAGAACCAACAGTCAAATATTTATCAAAGGGATGAATTAATTTAGCATGTGTCAGTCAGAGCAATGCAAGCATTTTATTAAAAAAAGAGCCTAATTAGCTTTCTGGTAATAACATCTAGCTATTGAGTGCATATTAAAGCATTATTGCATTTGTAAACTGCATTATCAAACCAGCTCCCGGGGGGGAAAAGCATTAACATATTTTATTTAGTTCTGGTAATAAAGGATTAGTGGGTCTGCTTGGTGGTTCAACTTGTTAAGATGCTGTTCAAGTATGTACTGGTATTGTGGATAAGGTAGCAAACTCACAATGTTGGCAAATCTAGACTGGTGCAAAATCTAGCGTGCTGTAAAATCTGTAAAAGCTTGACCTGCCTCTCGAGCTGGTCATAAGCTGGTCATAAGCTAGTCATAACCTGGTCTAGCCGGATATGAGTTGGTCAACCAGCTAGTGGTGGTAGATTGTGTAGGCTGTTTCAAACATAGTTTGCATGTTCTCCCCGTGTCTGCATGGGTTTCCTCCGGGTACTCCGGTTTCCTCCCACAGTCCAAAGACATGCAGGTTAGGCTGATTGGAGAGTCTAAATTGCCCGTAGGTATGAGTGTGTGAGTGAATGGTGTGTGTGCCCTGTGATGGACTGGCGACCTGTCCAGGGTGTATTCCTGCCTTTCGCCCAATGTATGCTGGGATAGGCTCCAGCCCCCAGGTCAATGGAAAGTGCCATTGCTCCACAGTGCCCTCCACTGGCCATTACGGTGGCTGCAGTCTGCCTGTTCCAGCTACATTTGGAATGGACTCCTCTCACACAATAACCACAGCCTGTGAGGACAGCCTGTGCTGTCTGAGGTCTGAGCCCCTCCAGACTGATGCAAGAGGTGTCAACAGTGACGATGGATCGTGTAAACAATTTGACATTGAAGAAAAACACTGAGGATGCAAAACGGTTTCAACTCTTTGTGAGTCAGTATCGAGTCGGATCACAGCAGTGATATCTGTATTCTGACCTTGCAGATATGAATTATACATTGGCACTGCTTACACCAAGGGACTAAAACAGCGCTTCAGTCAAAGCCTCTGCTGCACCCTCATTTTCAGCTTAGGGGGTGCTTGTCCCAGAATCCTCACTAGTTTGACATGTATAAACGGGGCCCATGTTTTTAGAAACGGAAAGGCCCGTAAGTCTGTCACGTTGTGTTTTGCATGGCGGCCTGTAGCGTAGTGGTTTAGGTAAATGACTGAAAAGGTCGGTGGTTCTAATCCCGGTGTAGCCACAATAAGGGCCCTTAAGCAAGGCCCTTAACCCTGCATTGCTCCAGGGGAGGATTGTCTCCTGCTTAGTCTAATCAACTGTACGTCGCTCTGGATAAGAGCGTCTGCCACATGCCATTAATGTAATGAAATGTAATGTTTTTGTGCATGCAGTCGGGGTTGTACACTGCACAATGGGCTTAGTCAGACACAGACATCGCTGTTCAGCTTCTTTCTGAACAGCCTTCTGCCGAGAATATCTCAATTCAAAACAACCGTTTTCAAACAAAGGCATTGCAATGGCTTCAAATCAGGGTTTCAATGAACCTGCACAAACAGTGTACTTGAAAATATAATTTATATATATTTATTATATATTATTAAAAATCTTTTATTAGCATGCGGTTACCATCATTTCCTAGAGGTAGAGGTCTACTTTGGAAGAAGGGGTATGGAGAGAGATTAGTCTCAGTACTATTCACAAATACGTGTAACATGATCCGCAAAGAGACGCATCACAAATGTGTTTTGTATATTCACACACAAATATCTCTCAACTTGTCTTCTGATTTGAACAAAGGCATAGATATTTATATATTTGGTAAGGATAATACCAGAGACAGGTGCACAGCAGTATCTAGTTCTAAAGATTTACATTTAAAGAAAAGAGGTTTGCAAATCCTCGGTTGTATATTACTACTGTAATTGTTACGTATGGCATAATTTCGGTGCCAATGGATTTCTACTCCACCATTTTAATGGGAGGTCAAATCATAAAGTAAGTACAATTTAAGACCCTTTTAATACAATAGCGGAATGACTCATTGAATTCCCTGTCTGGGATGGAGATAAATGCAATTAGCCCTCCTTAATTCACACGCTTCGAATAAGCCATTGCCGTCTCCGTTCCTCAAGCTTTTAAATGAGGGTAATATTTAACATTGCTCATGCAGGTTTCGTGGAAGGTTTGAGAAATTGGGCTCGGAGCGACGGGGGGGAGAAATGTTTCCGAGCGAGGGCGACTAGCTCTCGTCCCTCTCCGAATTTGCATTCGCATCGGAGACCCCTGCCCTCGCCGTGCCCGCTCGGGGAAGAGAAGGGGCGGAAAAAACGCAGAGGCGGACCTCTCTCACACCGGAAGCCTCGTTATTTCCCTTCCTCAGGGACTCACCGCACCTCGGGCAAACGAGGCCACTGATTACAGACTAGCGGGGAGGCCGTGGGCCCGGGCCCAGCACTCAGCCTCCCGCGTAGGAGACCCTCCGTCTCCGCTCGCGAAACGACGGCGCTGAATGAGAGCATCGTCACCTTTTTTTTTCCCCGTTCCTCCTCTCATCTTTTTCCGTCTCGCGTAGACAAAGCCGTGGCCGGAGCTTCCGTGCGAACGCGCGGGGTGTTAAATTATTCACGGGGATGCGGCTCGGAGAGCCCCGGATTGGGGTGTTTGTGACTGAGGCAGGCATCGGTGCGGCAGGCCTCTGCCTCGCAGAGTGGAGAGGAACACGTGAGTCTGCTGATGGGAGGGTACACACACACACTCACGCACACACACTCACTCACAGACACTCACTCACACACACACACACACACACACACACTCACTCACACACACACACACTCACACACACACACTCACTGACACACACACACACACACACACATACACACACTCACACACACACACTCACACACACACACTCACTCACACACACACACTCACTGACACACACACACATACTCACACACTCACACACACACACTCACACACACACTCACTCACACACACACACACACACACACACATACACTCTCACACACTCACTCACACACACACACACACATACACTCTCACACACTCACACACACACTTCTCATGTACCCACAACATTTACACACACACCCATTATTGCATACAGCATTTACACACACACTCCTCATGTACACACACACACACACACACACACACTCATCATTACACACACCATTTACACACACACACACACACACACACACCTTATTGCATGCAGCATTTACACACACTCATTTACACACACTATTAACACACACATCTCAGTTGCACACATTCTTAATTTTCACACAAACACACACACACACATCTCATTAACACTGTTAAAATTAGGCAGCAAGTTCAAAAGTTATTAATTTAATAGCAAAGTTGCATAAGGAATATTCCATGAGGAGGTGTTTGTTAAATGGTTTTAGCGCGTGATGCGGAGGTGAATACCCACCTGGTGTGAAGGGAGGGTGGCTGCCTCTGCAGAGTAAAAACACCGCAGACTCGGTGTCGGTGACCTCACCCATTTACTTTTCACGGACTTGTGAAAAGCATTTTGACACCACACAAGTGGGGTTTTGGGATTTGTAGTCACACAATTCATATTTGTAGTCACACAATTCATATGTGGTTAAATTGCCGATTCACACCATTTATTTTTATACATTTGGGTTTTGCCATGTAGAAATGACAGCAATGGTTGTCCATTTCAAGGCACCATAATGTGTGGGACAAATAGCTTCACAGGTGTATCTGATTGGCCAGATGTGGTCAGTGGTTTCCATAGTGCAGCTATAATGTGTGCACTTCAGTATCTGATTCTAGGCTTTTGCTTGCCTTTCAAGACTTATTGGTGTTTCTCGATAACATGCAGAAGCTACACTGCAAGATGCAAACCCCAAATCGGCCACAAAAACAGAATGGCCAGGTAGCAGTTTGCTACCGTCAGAGTGACAAGTACCAAAAAGAGTCTGCAGAGTTCTGGAAAAGAGGAGATCAACATTCCCTTCTATAAGAGTGATGGCAAGAGCAAAGGGTGGAGGTCAACCAGAAATGCCCCAAGATCCAAAGCACCCCCCTGCCAACCATATATCTGTGAAACATGGTGTGTGTGTGTGTGTGTGTGTGTGTGTGTCTGTGTGTGTGTGTATTGTAGTGGCCCGACCGCTGCTTGACTCTCCACTGATGTTCAGGCACACTGCTGGCGAACACCACTGGGAAGAGTGATGGGAGACTGGTCCTTCCCCCAGTGACCAATGTCCCCCACCTGGGTGAAGACTCCCCCTGCTGGAGGAAGGCGGATCGGCAGCCTGAGAAGGTCCTCAGCACCGGGGGGAAATCCCGTTCGCACCCGATTTCTCAGATTTCAATTAGAACTGACACCCTTCTTAAGGGGTGCAAACACCAGGGAGAAAGGGAGAAGGAAAAGCTGTTTGGCATGCAGCCATTCCTCCGTGCATAAATATTGTCGTGAATTCCGACAGAACTTCTGTTTCCACGCCGTTGTTTACACTCTGCCTAGTTGTCACACTCTCGCACAGCTGGGTGGCCCAAAGTGTACGCACAAGTGTGAGCAGTTGTTTAATTTGGACGCAAAGACGGAAACTGGTCATGTGTAACCGATAGAAGGCTGAATTAAATTCTGGAAATTATTTCCCATTTCACTACATCAAGCATTATTATTGTTCTATAAACCCATTTTTTGCAAGTGACTTTTTTGTGGTGAATATTGGATTGCATTGAGATATTACCCCCACTGGTAGTGACAGAAGTTCATCTTGCGTGCTTTCTGTCCTCTTGTCCCCATTGGAGGACAGTTTGGCCAATGGGTCGTGGCTGTTCATTCACCTGCGAAGCATCTGGGTATCTCCCCATACACCGAGAGTGCAGGTTTACACAGGAACACCCTACTGTTCATCTCAATCATATCCTACTCACTAGCATGCATTTCACTTGAATATTGACTTGGATGTCTTTAATAGGATATTAGCATCTCTGTTTCAGTCACATGGGCCATATTAGTGCAGGAGGCAAAACAATCGTCTGGCGGTCGGATGGTTGCCGGTTCAATCCCGCCCTGGGTGTGTCAAAACGTCCCTGAGCGAGACACCTAACTCTTTAACAGGGAGCACAAGAAGGGGGCCGCAGGAAGCTTCCGGGGGGGCGGGGCCTTGAGATGATTGGAAATTAATGAAAGCTTCAGTCACAAAACATCGAGTAATTATGCGGCTGAATAAAGAACACGAAGCAAGCAATGAATAGTGTATAAAATATAATAACCTTTTTACATTCACATTCTCATATGTTTGCTATGCATGAGGAAAAGCAAAAAAAGATTTAGGATTACAACAACGACGGCATTTAGAAAACAAAAAAAGCACTTTTATGCTTTTCATTCATTAATTCATTATCCTAACCCGCTTATCCTGAACAGGGTTGCAGGGGGGCTGGAGCCTATCCCAGCATACATTGGGCGAAAGACAGGAATACACCCTGGACAGGTTGCCAGTCCATCGGAGGGCACACACACCATTCACTCACACACTCATACCCACGGGCGATTTAGACTCTCCAATCAGCCTAACCTGCATGTCTTTGAACTGTGGGAGGAAACCGGAGTACCCACGCAGACACAGGGAGAACATGTAAACTCCACACAGAGAGGCCCCGGCCGACGGGGATTCGAACCCGGGAACTCCTTGCTGTGAGGCACTTTTATGCTTTTTTTGGAGTTAAATTATGGAATAAGGTGGATAAACTGCATTGGAGTGCGCACAGACGGAGGCGCATTGACAAAGGGTAGAAAGGTCATCTCTCCTGGGAAGGGGGGGGGCCTTCGAGACAAAAAGGTTGAAAAGCGCTGACATGGACGGTGGCCCACAAATAAGTCAGGAGCAGCAAACCGGCCAAGATGTGCCTTCATCCTGAACTCAGAGCAAGTGCTTTAATAGCACTGAAGTGCATCGCTGGAATCATGCCTCATATTCAGACCTGGGTTTGTGAGTGGCTGGAGATCTGTGAATGTGCCGCCATGACTTGCTTACAGAGTTAGCGGAATTTTCCAGATTTCAAATTTTGATTTATGCTTCCACGTGTGATACCGGAGCACAAGGCGAAATGAGTTAACCACGATGAGAGTACTGGGAATGACTACAATATTAGAATTTCAGTGAAAATCTGGAAATGTGAGGGCATACCAGAACTGTTTGCCATAATGGAAATGATTTGTTAATTCTACAGATGTGTACTTTATAAGGAAGTATATATTGTTTCAGGATTTGCAGTTCCACTTCAAAGGAATATGACTTCAACCACGTTTTTCCTTAACGTGGGTCTCACAATCACTTAATTTAGAGAAATGGCTTTAATGAAAGTGTGATATTTTCCCCTGTACCATTACTGAAGACATGCAGAACTCAGGGTCCCCTATAAAATTTAGGATGTTTTTCCAAACCTTCATCTTTGAAATGAAGAGTCACTATTCAGCAGATACCGAGCCATTCAGCGTCATTAAGTACATGTACACGATCACAGTCTGCATTATTTGATCATAAAACAGAAGGACATTAAGCAACAGTTACAAAAGGAGTGCTCTCAAAACAGTGACTGGAGAGATAACTTCCCAGTCATGATAGAGGGGCGGCCTGTAGCCTAGTGGTTAAGGTACATGACTGGGACCCACAAGGTCGGTGGTTCGATCCTCAATAAGATCCACCTACAGCCGTTGCACCCTTGAGCAAGGCCCTTAACCCTGCATTGCTCCAGGGGAGGATTGTCTTCTGCTGAATCTAATCAACTGTATGTCGTTCTGCCAAATGCCATTAATGTAATGTAATGTAATAACTATATCTGGAGATCCTGACTCAGTTACTCGAAATCCGAAATAAGACTAATCCTACTCCTCTGCAGGACTACCCTAATCTAGTGTCACTCGTGTGCCACTTGTATCCTGATGTTTTTTTCTGTACTTTGTATCTTCATCTAGCGCTGTTGCATTGAATTTGATATCCATCTTGGTGCAGTATTCGTTTACCATATTTATATTTTCATGCCTTGTTTCTAGTCTGACATATCCCTATCTACTGATTTAGCCTACCATGTGAACTGATGTTAATGGTTGTAGATAACTGTTACTTTAAGGTACCTTCTCTGACCTGCAACTTAAACATCTTTGTTATCCCTAGCCAAATATGCCATATATTCCATTCCAGAAGGCAACCACCTCATTAATTCAACAGAAACACTACCGTTGAACAAGACTAGACCTAACAATGTCTTAATCACCTGCTTTTGCTTCAGTTACTGTAACAGGAAATACTTTGGTTTTGAAAGCAGTAAAGAATGAAAAGTCTTTAAATTGCCTTGCACTGGTCATATGTTATCATTTGTTTCCTCCCAAAATAGTCCCAAGCCAAACTCAAAGCACAAAAGCCAGAAGACAGCGAATATTCCAAATAGGACCAGGGAGGAGATGTAGATGTTGACAGGACTTTGATGCAAACTTTCAACTCAAAACTAAAGAGAGTTGGGTGGCACCTCTGCTCTTCCCCTGGCCCATGCAAACTGAATTAATGATCTGGGGGAAGATCCTAGGATTTGTTTATGTGTATTTTTATATATTGGTTCTGGGAAATCTACAATACAACACATTGTTTTAAGGTTCTAGGGAAATGAGCCCTCGCCTATATCCATTTCACACAGAAGCAATGACTTTGCTGACTTTGCGAAAGGGATATCTGTCCCGGGATCGGTCAACTCAATTCAATCAAGGAACGTCATTACATTATATTACATTATTGGCATTTGGCAGACGCTCTTATCCAGAGCGACGTACAGTTGATTAGACTAAGCAGGAGACAATCCTCCCCTGGAGCAATGCAGGGTTAAGGGCCTTGCTCAAGGAGCAAACGGCTGTGCGGATATTATTGTGGCTACACCGGGATTCAAACCACTGACCTTGTGGGTCCCAGTCATATACCTTAACCACTACGCTACAGGCCACCATTCTTTATTTCAACAAACGGTGTCACTACCTTTCTAGCTCGTATTTTTAACACAGGCCTAAGTTTCTAGAGCAGCCCATTAACTCCTCCAAAACTGCCCTCTAGGAAATACAGTAAACTATAAATATTCATAACTTTGTTCTGTGCCATTAGCGTCATCTCACAAATAATGACGTTCATGATCAGTTTTGCGTTTTATTGTAGGCTACAATAGTTAAAGTTAGAATCGGGGTCCGGAAATGTCAGGGCAACCTGGAAGTCTGTACCAAAATATTTAATCAGCCAATTGCTTGAAGGCTAGATCATGCACTCAACACGGTCTGTTGTCGTTACAATAAAGAACATCTCACAACCTTTTAACAAGCATATATTATTTTTTGTTCATATGCTGAACGTGAGTCTAAAGATCAAAGTTCTGGTAGCATGAAATTGAGTCGTTGCCATTTCATTGTATATTGATATCAAACATTCGACTCATTCAATTGAGAACATTAAACAGCACGGGTTTGTGATTTTTAAAAAATTTATTCTCGAAGTGTGCTGCTAATATTCGTTCTCGGAGAAAGTTGCCTATATGTTGTGAAAACTTGAAATTAATGCTTAGAAAGATGCTGGATTAATTGATTCTGTAACTGCTGATCTCCTGGGATTTTCATGCACAACAGTCTCTAGAGTTTACTCAGAATGGTGTGAAAAACAAAAAAACATCCAGTGAGCAGCAGTTCTGCGGGCACAGATGCATTGTTAATGACAGACGTCAGAGGAGAAGGGCCAGACTGGTCAAAGCTGACAGGAAGGTGACAGTAATGCAAATAACCGCACCTTACAACAGTGGTATGCAGAAGAGCATCTCTGAACACACAGTGCGTCAAAAGTAGATAGGCCACAGCAGCAGAAGACTTAAGTCTAATAAAATGTAATTAATAAATATCTAATAATGTGCTCACTGAGTATATAAAGTGCTAATAAAGTGCTCACTTTATATAGAAGCAAACTTGTAGACCTGTGAAAGTGCAGGGTGTGGTGTGAACGGCAAGGACCCGGGACTTTCCCGTGACCATTGTGTGGTGTGAATGGGTCAAACCTGGGTCAGTCCCGGGTTAAGTCCCGGGACATTTGATCTTTCGAATTTTTAGATATTTTTACGTAGAGAACTACTATGTAGAGAGACTACACCAAAAATTAAAGCAATTCATGGCATTCAATTCATGCAGACAGCAGTGACATTCTGGCTTCCGCTTTATT
Source organism: Conger conger (assembly GCF_963514075.1). Classification (NCBI taxonomy): domain Eukaryota; kingdom Metazoa; phylum Chordata; class Actinopteri; order Anguilliformes; family Congridae; genus Conger; species Conger conger. Next base: position 35,998,976 of record NC_083775.1, read on the forward strand.
CTGGTATGGGCCGATCTAGTACCCCCAAAATAGTGGCTGTAGGTCATTTTAGTCATCAAACTATTCTGCTTGAGGTTTGTTATGCCACCCCCATTGAGACAGACACCTACAGACATGCACACACACCCACAAACAAACGCACGTGTACGCACAAACACACACACACACACACACTCACACACCCCTCTTAGTCTGTCTCTTATCTGCACTTTGGACTGGTCCTTTGAAGTTCCCTATGATGAATTAGGCGTTAGCAGGGAAAATGTGTCGAAGCGTATTACCGGCAAACTGAGAAAAGTGCTAAAATGCACGAAAACGAGGCAAAACACAAAACGGGAAGGGTAGCTAAAGATACACAAAGTGCAATATCTTAGAAAAAGCCATTTCTTCATAATGTATTCTGCAGTCTTCTCCCTTCGCGCGCTGTGTTTTTACACTGGCACCGACTCTCTCATTTTACTCATCAATTCCACAGAGAAGACAGACTCCAATCTGTTTGCTGCATTTCACACAGCTGTCTTAATGCATCTCCATCACGCAGTCTATTCAGAGTATCTCTCTACAGAGTTATTCTATAAATCTCTCATCGCCTACAATGACTGCAACGCCCAGTTATTATCCCCCACCTCCAGTCTTCGTCAAATGATTAATCAATCCATTTTGTTGTTTTTATTTTTGATTATATGTGCAAAATTAATTTAGATGGAACTCGATTGAGCCATTCGCATCAAAGCATCGGCCATTCAGTTGCTGAGGCGGCCTGTAGTGTAGTGGTTAAGGTGCATGACTGGGACACGCAAGGTCGGTGGTTGTATCCCCGGTGTAGCCACAATAAGATCCGCACAGCCGTTGGGCCCTTGAGCAAGGCCCTTAACCCTGCATTGCTCCAGGTGGGAATTGTCTCCTGCTTAGTCTAATCAACTGTACGTCGCTAAATTTGAACATCACCAATGGCGTAACACTGGCTTGTCTGGTGCTAAAAATCAAATGGCTAGCTAGCAGGAAAACCCCTCGGTTCCTTGGCCTGCCATAAGAATATTTTTTTTATTTAAAAAAATTTAAAATTTATTTTTTTGAGGCAATAAAATTGTTTATCCTACACAATTACGTGTTTAGTTAACCAGGGGCCTGTATCACAAAGCAGGATTGCAGAGTTAGCTACTATAGATAACTGCACTGCGTAAACCCCCGGAACCCTCTGGAATCTGGAACATGGACCAGCTGAGTAATCCTGCTTTGTGAAATACTTTCCTGTACTATTACTGTAAGTGTGTGTGTGTGTGTGTGTGAGTGTGTGTGTGTGTGTGTGTGTGAGTATGTATGTGTGTGAGTGTGAGTGTGTGTGTGTGGGTGTGGGTATGGGTGTATGTATGGGTGTGTTTCTGATGGAGGAAGGAAGGGTTTAATCCTAAAACTTCACAATCACAATTATTTTAGCATGTAATGTTACATTGATAGAAGTACATATTTCACTGAACACTGCCCTGAATGTTATAATCACTGAGGGGTCATCTGACTCCCTGTCCCCCCTCACTCAGTACCACAGCGTGTACATAACAGGGAAGCACACAAGCACACTAATAACAAAGGTCAAATACAGGTATTGCAAGACACACGCGTAGTTGCACAAGCTCACTCGCACGCACACACACACGCACACACACACACACACACACACACACACACTCAGACGCCATATCCAAGACAGAAATTCATGAGACGTGACGTAACAAGCAGCTCACAGAGAGAACATAATCAACCTCTGTCTGAAATTAGCCACTGTGATGAGAGTTTAGCCCGCAGGTTATTCCGGGGCTGTAGTAGATGGGAAACGTAATGCGTACAGTAGATATGTTACTGGAGGAGGAAGAGCACTGCGGTTGGCTTCAGACTGAGCCCGAACAAGGAGCCCAGGAGAAGGCTTTGTAATGCACCATCCGGCCGCGTAATTAGACCCGGGAGCAGAGACGTGTGGAGCGCTCTGAGAGCTCCGTTTTATTCCGTCCGCTTCGGCGCACACGGCTCCGCCGGGCGGCTGATGTCTGGAGCGCTCACCCTGAGGGGCGGGACACGGGTCACTCGCCCCGAACGCCGCTACACCTGAGACTCTGCTACACCTGAGACTCTGCTACACCTGAGACTCTGCTACACCTGAGACTCTGCTACACCTGAGACTCTGCTACACCTGAGACTGCTACACCCAGAACACCACTACACCTGAGACTCTGCTACACCTGAGACTCTGCTACACCTGAGACTCTGCTACACCTCAGACTCTGCTATACCTGAGCCTCTGCTACACCTCAGACTCTGCTACACCTGAGACTCTGCTACACCTCAGACTCTGCTATACCTGAGACTCTGCTATACCTGAGACTCTGCTACACCCAGAACACCACTACACCTGAGACTCTGCTACACCTGAGACTCTGCTACACCTGAGACTCTGCTACACCCAGAACACACCACTACCGCCCCACCCGGAGCTTGCGAATACAGATGTGTTACAGAGCCGTTCGTCCTGTGCTCTGACGGCCTGTTTCCCAGATAGAGCTGTAGCCAAAGCTACAGGCTAAAGCCCCTCCACAGCCCCTGAAGGGAGGCACAAACAGGGAAGTGCTTGTTGCAGCACTCATGGGAAACTGTAATAAAGATTGCCACTTTCACATATTAAAACATTTTTTTTTTTTATTCATTACTTTAAAAATAAGTTCATCATGTTTTCCAAAAAGCCCGTGGAATCTACGGAATATATCGGCATATTCCATTGCTGTTGCTCCAGATTGTTCCGGGGATAACGTCGCATGGAGCCAAAAATAATGAAGGAAAATGGCAGTGCAATCAGAACTTTTAGTGTTATTCGCTGCTGCAGACTGATATGTAATTTAGCAACAGGGGCAGTTGCAGATGATAAATGCTGTGCCGAAATAAGCTCTTCGCCACAGGGCACGTACATCATATCTCCCTGAGCTTTGTTATTCTGGAAACAGTGGCGGTAATGCCGCCGGTCCGCAGCGCTAACTGCCCACGCCGAGATCTGCCGGAGCACCAGCCAGCTGTCAATCACCGACTCGACCCAACCAATCAAAAGCAATTTCTTTCACAGCAGAAGATTGGCTGAAATCAGTGTGTCGCTGATATGCATGTCACAGATCAACCGCCTCATCTCTCCATCACAAGAGGAGTGTAGGTTAATGCGGTTATTTGATTGCCCCTCCGATATGCTCCCGTTTATCTAAGGGACAGAGTGTGTTTAGTCTCCTTTTTGTGTAGCGCGTGGCTTTGTTGGCCCATTTGCTGACTTCGTGGAGGAGAATGAAAGTGTGTCAGAGCAGTCTGGCAATTGTGTGGATGACAACAGGGAGGTGATTAAGAAGGGAGATAGCAAAATGAGAAGGGCTGGTTTTATCAGTGGGAACTTACATTGTCCCAAATGACTGCATACATGGGCTACCAGCCTGTCTTGTGCCCTCTATTCAGGTGTTATAAGTGTATTGCACTGCGTGCCTAACAGACTATAAGGTGAGGGTGGCCTGTAGTGTAGTGGTTATGGTAGACGACTGGGCCACACAAGGTCGGTGGTTCGATCCCCGGTGTAGCCGCAGTAAGTTCCACAGAGAAGTTTGGCCCTTGAGCAAGGCCCTTAACCCTGCATTGCCCTTAATCCCCCGGGGAGGATTGTCTGCTCCGAGTCTAATCAATTCTAAGTCGCTTTGGATAAAAGTGTCAGACAAATAACGTGTAATGTTATGTAATGACTAGTGGGGGCGACATTGGCTCAGGTCGGTAAGAGCAGCAGACAGAGGCTTGCCGGTTCGATCCCACCCGGGGTGTGTCGAGGTGTCCCTGAGCAAGACACCTAACCCCCAAATGCTCCTGACGAGCTGGTTGGCGCCTTGCATGGCAGACAATCGCCGTTGTTGCGTGAATGGGTGAATAAGAAGTGGCAATTGTACAGAGCTTTGGATAAAGGGTGTACAATTGACGCCAACCATTTACCATTGACCATTTTCCAAGTGTGAAGTATTGTATGGACCGAGTGCGGACCACCAAGCCCACCCCCGGTTTCTGATGGCTGCACCGAGTATGGTTTCTCCTGGTACTCCTCCTCCTCACCCTCACCCTCCCTCTATGCATTGTGTAAATGGTTGGTTGGCATTTATATAGTGCCTTTATCCAAGGCGCTGTACAATTGATGCTTCTCATTCACCCATTCATACACACACTGACACACTGACACACTGACACACTGACGGCGATCGGCTGCCATGCAAAGCCCTGACCAGCTCATCAGGAGCATTTGGGGGTTAGGTGTCTTGCTCAGGGACACTTCGACACAGCCCGGGCAGGGGATCGAACCGGCAACCCTCCGACTGCCAGACGACTGCTCTTACTGCCTGAGCCATGTTGCCCCTGAGCTGAGAGCTGAGAGCTCACCCGTAGCCCTTCCATCTGTGCTGCAGCTGATTACAGATTGAATACTTAAATAATTTTACCTATGAGGAGTGAGCATGTGAAGCTAGCATTTTTCACGTGAACACAAGAGATTTCCTTTATGACAATGTGCCTAATGAGGAGAACAGTGTTAAATGTTTGTTTTTTTAAAAGAGGCTGTGTGAAAACAACCCCCTCTTTCTTTTTACACGTGAACTTTAAGTTTTGTTAATCGGGTTCAAAGCACCGGTTCTAGGGCGTAAACAATCAAGAACCTGCAATGAAATCGGACCCATGCTCTCCTTGTACCCGTTGACATTTCAGATTTTTACTTTAATGCCATTTGGCTCGGTCCTCCTAAGTTTTTGGAAATTTATAACTTGTAAACGAACCATTATTTTTGGCTGTAACATTCCGCTTTCATCTCTATGGCCTTTTTGGTGACCGTTCCACAGTTAGTTTTTCTGAACGACACATTTCTATATTTTTCCAAAACTGTAAACACAAAAATCAAATTCCTTGCACCATTCTGTACAAACGTCTACTAAACTAAGGCTAAATCAAACATTATACTCAAACATTATCTTCCATTATCTTCCATATTATATAAATTATCTAAATGTGCAATAATCCTCTGAAAGATGTGGTCAAAGCTTTTAAATGTAGATTTGGTCAATTATTTGAAATATACCCTCATCTTCGAATATTATTCTGGTCTGAATTTCTCAGTAATAATTATAAATAACATTGTAGGCTATGATAATGTAGTCAATTGTTTCTTGCTCTTCTGAGAACAGCTGTAGTCTGTCTCCATAAGCTTGACGTCTTTCAGTTCTTAAAAAATATAACAAGCATTTCTGGGCTTTACAAAATAAGAAAACAACTCCCAAGTTCATGTGATACAGGACACCAAGTTCTTCTTAGTGTTTGCACCTGTCGTGTAAATTGAGTTCAGGCTGTGATGACTTGAGTTAATTATATCGAAAGTATGTGCCTCCGAAATGAACACACAGCACGACAAAAAGAGATTTTAGTTTTGCACAAAGGGTTCAACAAATCTGCAATATGTGTGAAAACGTGTGATAGCGTTTGTAGTTTTGAGAAATTAGTCTTTTCCCTTGTAGCTGAGGTAATGGTTTGGGATGTTTTACTGTTATGTTTTAATATAGCATACCAATAACCAAAAACTATGATTAATTGCTTTTACAAAAAATTACTATATTCAAAAATGTTCTTAATTTTTAATAATTATCAGTGGATAAATCTACTCATAAACTACATCTCAGTGGAGAAATTAGCAGTCTCATTTAAAAATTCAAATTCATAATTGCCCTTAATCTAGTGTTCAGTCTGCTAAAACCACACACATACTCCCACATACATACTCCCTTCTCACGCCAAAACATTTACTTAACTGTTTCCTAATTTCCTCTGCCCCATAACAAGTGTTGTATGCTTACAAAATATTCTTAGCAATGCACCTATTGCATTCCCTTCATATCATAACTGCTGCCATTTATTTTGCAAGGCCATCACCTTGATAGTCTGTTTGGACGATGTCTATCCATGTCTGTCCTGGTTGTTCCCCTCCCTCCCTCCCATGAGCATGTTTTTGAGCTTCTCATATCGTCCTGGAGCTTTTGATTCGTGTTCATTACTGATCCAAGTAAAACAATTGCAATTTTGGTGGAAGTGTGCATATTTTAGGATCCAACTGCAATTTTTTTGTATTTGTTTGTACGTTTTTGCTAAATTGTCAGATGACGTTGATGAATGTTAACACAAAGAGCTGACCACACAAGGCGGAGGGGGAGGGGGAATTGGGCTCTGGGAGCAGGGTTAGAGAAAAAAACCTACATCACTGTTCTTTGAGAACCTTTTGTGGGAAGAAGGATTGAATGCTGATGTGGGCCTTTAAATAATGTTTAGGGTGGGGGAAGGAAAAAATGGACAAACCATATCAGAGTTACAGTGTAGAGAGCAAGCCCTTGCTCTCTGTAATAGCCTGTACAGATTGCCCACCATTTTGAGTTGTGTCTGAAGCAGAACAATAAATGTATCTTGTTTCATCCCCGCGATGTTCCTGTGCATTTATTCCTCCTAATGTTGGAATAAATTACAGGAGCCCAAAATTGGCCCTTTGTGGTTGCACGACGCCATTGAGATAGGCAACGGATCGGCACTTTCCGAGAGAATTTGCATGCGATTACGCCGCCGTTTCAATGGAGAGCACGAGGACAGCTGTAATCGTCTTACTTTTAGCGAGCAATTACACGACAATTTTCTCCCCGTAATCTGAGACGGCATCGGAGCCGGGCGGCAGCGTGATTTACGGGGACGGGCCCGCGCGGGCATCCTGGCACGTCCGCCTCCCTTTCTGTTCCCTTATCCGCCGCCTTTTAAAACAGGAAACGCGTCTTCGCACCAACCGACATTATCTCACCGAAGCAAACAAGCTTGCGCTAAAAAGACACTTCTTTTTTTTTCTACCTTAAGTTCACCGTCTCCTAAAGCAGAGGGATCTGGGATGGAGAAATCTACTCGAGCCGAGTTCGGTTTGGTTGGAGCGGCGGTTCAGCGGTGTTTGTGAGCTGTCGGGGGGGCTTCAGGTTCTCTCGCCGCCGTGAGGGTCTGCCCTCCTGCTAGTATCTCTCCTCATTAACAACGAGAGATTCCAGCTGGAAAAAGGGAATTTCCTGTGCTGTATCTCGCTTCATGAATATTTATGAGAAGCCTTACAAATGGGCTGAACATCTATTACCACGGTACTGTAATTGGGCACTCCTTGGCATGAATATTCATGAGATTAATCACAGTGGTGTGTTTTGGTTTCAGCGGAGTCTGAGAAGGAGCTTTGAATGTTCCGGACTGTCGAGCTGCTCGCCGTCCTCCAGGGTGGTCTGTAGACTCAGTCCAATGAAGGGAACAGGGGGTTTTACAAAATGTCCGCTAGCCGGCAAAATGGGGAGGGCCCTGTTTGGGGACACAGGTCGCAGACCAGACACCTTCATCCCGGCAGTCTGCTCCTTATCTTGCTCTAGACATCAGCAGCTTTAAAGGAGACTAGCAGCAAGGGAATCCAGTTCAGCCCTGCCCACTTACCTGGGCTATAGCTAGGCGTCTGTCAGATAGACAACTCTACCACTGTGAAAGTGCTGCATTTTAAATGTGGGTGAGAGTGGTAAATGTGGGTGAGAGTGATTGTTTTGATGAGTTTTAGCCAGTGGTCTGCTGCGCTTGGCTTGCATATTAAAACACTGAAGGGTACATTAGCCAGCTGTGAACTTTAATTCGCAAAATCGTGCTAAGGCAATATAGGAACGTTAGCTCCCAATGTCACACTACAGAGAAGACGTGAACACTTTGCCCCAGAATACTGGGGTGCTTTGGCAGAACACAGTTGGTGAGTACCAGCAATAGAAGAAATAGTTCTGCATTAAAATGTGCTTTTTTGAGCTTTGTTGAGGAACTGCGGCATTATATTTGGAAAGAGACATTACTGTTGATTTTTTCTAATGTAAATGTCAGTGCATTGATTACTAGAAAAGGAGTGGTTCATAGAGGTCTATTATCACAGTGAACTGCATCTAAAAAAGTTGTGAAATCTCTGCAAAACTATTTTATGGCTAGGTAGTACTCCAGGAAAGTGGAAACATAATTTTTGGGACAACTGCCCCCTTAAATAGGCACGTGGAGTTTACATTTTGTGGCTTTACATACCCTGCTGTGAATAGATATTTGCACCGATTTCATATTTGTCATGCTGAACGGGTTCAGATCTTTAGACAAAATGTAATATTAGACAAAGGGAACCTGTGTAGACACAAACCACATTTTAAAATTATTCTTTAAATAATTTCCTGAAAAATATAATTTCAAGAAAATAATTTGAAACACCCATGTGAAAAAGTACTTGCCCCCTCAAATTTAATAACAGGTTGCGCCACCTTTCACATCAATAACTGCAACTCTTCCTATAATTTTATATCAGTCTTTTTCATTGCTGTGGAGGAATTATTGCCCATTCTTCTTTACATAACTGCTTTAATTCAGACAAATTGGTAGGTTTTAAGCATGTACTGCTGGATTTAGGTACTGCCACAGCATCTCTATTGGGTTCAATTCAGGACTTTCACTAGGCCACTCCAAAACCTTAATTTTGTTTGCTCCTTTCGTGGACTTTTGTGCATAAGCCAACCTTGCCGCATAACCCAGTTACCCAGTCACGCACAGATATCCCCACACACACTCTCTATTCCTTCTGTAATGGCAAATTGTCCTGAGGCAGCAAAGCACCCCCACACCGTCACTCTACTGCCAACATGCTTGACTGTTGATATGAAGTTTTTACTGTGAAATGCTGTATTCACTTTATGCCATAGTTGGCATATGCCATTCAAAAAGTTATATTATTGACTAGCCTGTCCAAAAGGCTTGGGGATAATTTTTTTGCAAAAGTGAAATGAGCATTGGTGTTTCTCTTGGTTAGCAGAAGTTTATATCTTGCTACTCTCCCATGAATCCCATTCTTTCTTATTGTGGGGTAATTAATGAACACTGACCTTAGCTGAGGCGAAAAAACCTGCAGTTCTTTGAATGTTCTGCTAGGATCATTTGTGATTTCCTGGTTGAGTTGTCACTGAGCCCTTGGAGAAATTTTGGAAGGCCAGCCACTCCTGGGAAAATTCACCACTGATCCAAGAGTTCACCATTTGGAGATAATGGCTCTCACTGTGATTCAGTGGAGTCCCTTAGAAATGGCTCTGTAACCCTTTCCAGACTGAAATATTTGAAGAAATATTTTTCCAATCTTTTCTGGAATTTCCTTTGATCATGGCAGAGTGTGCTTGGAGATGCTTTGAGGTGACAACTCTGATGGTAAGCTTCAATATGAGTTCTACAGGGCTGGCTGCAATCAAGCCTGACTGTGCTCAATCAGCCGACTCTAATTATCAATTAAGTTTGGTTAATTTGTTGATTGAGTAAATAAGACGGCAATTACTTTTTCGCATGGGTGATATGGGCGTCTGATAACTTTTTAATGAAATAAATGAAATGATAATTTAAAAAACGTGTTTTCTGTTTAGTCAGTTCTTACATTTTGTGTCAAGACCTGAAAATAGGGAAGGGGGCAAATACTTTTCCGCAGCACTGCATCTTGGACGTTTCTATTTGTGGCATGTATGAGAACATGGATATTCATATCTGACTTGCCTTGTGTGATACTAGCTTTGTCAGCTGTTTCATAGTGTATGCTGTATTGTGCAGACTTGTTTTAATGGAAAGCAAACCATGGAAAAAGGTATTAGGGGTCTTGCTCCTCTCAAGATGAGACGGGTGGGCGGGGGGGGGGGGGGGGGGGGGCTGTTTTGGTTTTGCCCGAAAGCTGCACGTAGCATCCCACAGCAGGGTCTGCCTCCGTCTAGGGCAGGTGGTCTGTGGGGTCATCCAGCTGGATGTGCTGACATTTAGACCGAACCATCTGGAGACACCCCCCCTCCCCACTCTCCACACCTCCCACACCCCAACAGTGGGGATGATGTCGCCAACCGCTCCAGAGAGAGAGGCCTTGTGCTGAACAAATCGCTCCCTTCTATTGACTGCCTTCAGATCATAAACAACCTTTTCACTCTGTAAATTTCACAGGCAGGACTTTTGGCTTGTGTACGAAATAAAAAAAATAATTTACAGTCATTCCTGAAAAAAAAAAAGATGATAAATGATCAGAAATTTGACACAGGAGATGGAGTGATGACAATTTATTCATTTAACTTTCATTAAATACTGAATCCTAAGAAACGCTCACACAACCATTAACAGGGGTGCTGTTTCGCATTTAACTATTACGAGGAGCTCATTGCACTCCTGAAAAAAAGATGTTTTGATTAATGAGTCTGTACTTACCGGGATGATTTTGTAATGGTAATGGTAGGCTAACGTGCAGGGTCTGTAAAATCACATCCCCTGTAAATGTTTCCCAACGGGAGCCCCTGTTAATGTCGAGCAGGTTGATTATGGGTGTGTCAAGAGGTTAGGGGGAGAGATGGCAGGACAGGGAGCAGTATGCCTCATCCTCATCCCTCTATTACATTACATTACATTATTGGCATTTGGCAGGCACTCTTATCCAGAGCGACGTACAGTTGATTAGACTAAGCAGGAGACAATCCTCTCCTGGAGCAATGCAGGGTTAAGGGCCATGCTCAAGGGCCCAATGGCTGTGCGGATCTTATTGTGGCTACACCGGGATTCGAACCAGCGACCTTGCGGGTCCCAGTCATTTACCTTAACCACTATGCTACAGGCCACCCCTACACCAATGCCACACTGATAGCTAACTTCCATAGCTAATACCTGCTCTTAACTGTTATCAGTCTGAACGCTAGTGCCAAGTTGCATTCCATTCCTGTGTAACTGTTGGGACATAGAGCAGTCTTGATCCAGATCACTAATGTCCGGAAACCACATCTAGGTGCTATCGCTAATGTCCCCAAACCACAGAGGTGCTATCGCTAATGTCCCCAAACCACATCGAGGTGCTATCGCTAATGTCTCCAAACCACATCGAGGTGCTATCGCTAATGTCTCCAAACCACATGTAGGTGCTATCGCTAATGTCCCCAAACCACAGAGGTGCTATCGCTAATGTCCCCAAACCACATCGAGGTGCTATCGCTAATGTCTCCAAACCACATCGAGGTGCTATCCCTAATGTCTCCCAAACGATGTTGAGACGGTACTGCAAACGTTCTCAGTCCTGACATAAGTAGTAATATGTAGTGTCAGAGGTCAGGCTCGGCAGTTTGCACGCTAACCTCCCTCCGTGTCTTTGTGCTGTTGTGACTGTTTGCGGCAGTTTGCACGCTAACCTCCCTCCGTGTCTTTGTGCTGTTGTGACTGTTTGCGGCAGTTTGCACGCTAACCTTCCTCCGTGTCTTTGTGCTGTTGTGACTGTTTGCGGCAGTTTGCACGCTAACCTCCCTCCGTGTCTTTGTGCTGTTGTGACTGTTTGCGGCAGTTTGCACGCTAACCTCCCTCCGTGTCTTTGTGCTGTTGTGACTGTTTGCGGCAGTTTGCACGCTAACCTTCCTCCGTGTCTTTGTGCTGTTGTGACTGTTTGCGGCAGTTTGCACGCTAACCTCCCTCCGTGTCTTTGTGCTGTTGTGACTGTTTGCGGCAGTTTGCACGCTAACCTTCCTCCGTGTCTTTGTGCTGTTGTTTGTGGCAGCAGCACTTGCGGCAGCCTGTCGTGTGCCACAAAAGCCCGGCCTCGCCCAGGCCTCAGACTCCACCTCCCGGCTGACATTTAGGGAGGTATCCTCAGACGCCCGTGGCTTAAAAAGGACGCTGGCATTTGGAGAAGTCTGGGCTTCTGCCTCGTTCGCAAGTCACCCCCAGCCCGTTAAGCTATTCCCGTCCGTCCGTCCATATTAAAGCCATTAATATAATCCGCCCGCCTGTCTCTGAATACTAATGAGGTGCTATTTTCTTCTCCTTTGCTCATTACCCTTCTTAGAGCGATCAATAATTACATGCAGTGAGATGGGGAATCAAATCACCAAATCAGCCATTAAAATGAAACCGGATCAAGTTGATTAGAGACTCCTGAAATGCATCCCGCGATGTTCGATATCGCGCGAGTCTCGACCCCTTCATCCCTTTATCCTTGGGTTTTCGGGCCAGTGCGGGAGGCCGATAAACCCAGAGGTCGGAGGCAATTAGGTCCCGGACGACTTAGACGATCTCGCGCGTAGCTCCGCCGGGCGAGATTTTATTTCCCCGCCGCTGTTCCGTTATTGCTGTTCCGTTATTGCTGTTCCGGTTCTTTCCGCAGATCGCCATCGGGCCCCTCGCGTGTCAGCCGGCCCGGCTGCCGCGATCTTATCGGCGCCGACACTTCACAACATCCTTATTAATCTCGCCGCTTCTCCAGATTGTGTTAAACCCCTCCCCGTACGGCTTTTCTTAGACAATGCCGCTTCCCGGTGGTTTTTTTCCCAGTCTGTCGTTAGGCGAGGGTTCGTACGCCAGCTGGAATGGGTAATCTGTTAAACACGGGATTCGGTCGGTTTCCCGCGCGCCACTCATCACAGGAAAGACAATACCCTATTAATCACATCTGCTTTCGCCCGCACTTTTAGGAGGCGGGCGCGGCTCGGGGATTAGAAAAGATGCCATCTGGACTAAAGGTCACATACGGAATCACGCTTAAGCCGCGCGATGTTCCCTGCAAAGGATGGCATTTCAGATAGCTGCGGAAAAATGGAAAAGTTTTAAGTCTTGTACTTTCCATTAGGTTTTTTTTTTTTTTAAACCCGAAAAAAGACACTCTCTGTGGCTGTAAGGAGTCCCCTGAGTTATCTTAAATTACTTCTCTGACCTGTACCAACTGTCCAAACTGGGACAGCTTCAAAGGCTATCTTGCAACAGACCAGGAAATAGTCTTCTCTTAAACTTTCAACTTTCCCAATGCATTGTGGGTAGTGTTGCACTTTTGTGTGCATCTTGGTGTTTTTTTCCGACAGCCTGAAAAGCACCCATTCTTTTGAATTGGCCGTCTCCAGTCTCAGAAATGCAGTACTGCCAATTATTATGGCTGTTCAGACCACACGGTGTGTTCACAATCATCAGCTGAGCCCCTTGTTAAGGGTTAATAAACAACCCATTAATTGTACGTTTCTACTGCAAATCCTCACAGTTGTTATGGTTTGCAAATGCGGAAGACGTTCAACGTTCGTGCAATGACGGTTATTAAACATCTCTTTAAATTTGCAATGGTGGGTAATTTGTACCGACTGGTTATGAATAATGAAGTGTAATGTATTTAAATCCCGTCACAAGATGGTGTCAATTACAGTGATTACATGCTCACAGAATTTTCAAAATCACGTTAACCATACGGTTCGCCGTAAAAAAACCCTAAAGTGACAGCGGTAATGAGACAGATTAATAAAAGAGAGGGCTCAGCTTGTTGGGCCCTATGCGCAAGTATTTTAAGCTCAAGCTGGGGACTGCCCTGTTTAAATGAATTCCCTGCTGAAAAGAAACAGCCCAAGCTAGGTTTTGGAACAGCTGGTAGCTGCTTGACCAGGTCAGACCAGCTCCCAGCTGGACATGGTTTGAAACAGCTGGTAGCTGGACATTTCAAGCTGGTCAGAGCTGGATTTTTACGCCAGGGTTATCCGTTCAAATGAGACATAATATGTCTCCCCTCTTTGATTCGACCTTGTTGCACAGCTGGTTTCATATTCAGGGAAAGGTGTCTGAAACGCGAACCCTGGCCCTCTGTGCTCGCCTCAGGGTGAGCTGGGGTGGCACCTCTGTCACAGTAACATGCTGTACGCATCAGCCGCCTGTCTGGGTCTCCCCGTACCAGACCTGGGTCAACTACGTGATTGTTTTGGATTCAAATGCTTTCACTGGCATTACTGAGCTTGTCTGGTGCATTGAAACCTATGAAATACTCTAAAAAAGCGCAACGCCTGCTGTCTGGTCCTCTCGGTTGGCTCAATTTCACCAGGCAAGATCAATCGAGTACAGTATTTGACAATTATGTAAGTGACCCAGGTCTGGCCTGTACATGTCTTACATTGGTTGGTGGTTTCTGCTTACGGCACGTTCCTGATAAACTACGGTGTACTCTTTTCAATCCAAAACAATTACGTACTTGACCGAGATCTACACCCTACACCAAACCCTACATGTTCTGGGCTAATTCAACAGGGATGTTTTTATTTCGGTTAATTTAACGTTTACTTGATGTTTTTCTCTCAGTCTGAGGGAAGCTCAGTAAACCACGGTGCCTTTTAAGTTGACTTTTTAATGTGTGTAATTCCACCCGCGGGTGGAAAATTCCGGACAATGGGCCATCAGAGGTTGGGTGAGGGTGTACGCCAGGGATCTGCATCTCACGGTCCGTTTAAATGCTGGTTTTCCACCCTCCTTTAAACTGGGAGTCAGGACAATCAGTAGCACTAATTACAGGGGATACAATAAAACCAGGGCCGGATTTAGATTTGAGGGCCAGGTGTATACTGTGCTCCCTGGTGTATACTGTGAAGTGAGCCACGTTAAATCAGACCCGATCGAGTGAATTTAATTCTAACACCGGGGTGCACGGCTTCGGTCCTGGAGGGCTGGTCTGCGAGCTGGTTTTTGTTCCAACCAATTACCTTAATTTATTTTTCTGACAGCTCTAAAAATGGTGTGGGTTCAGTCCTGTACTTGAGCGCATCTCTAGGAAATCTTTATGATGCACTTGCAGTCTGCAGCTGTAGCTGGTGCACATACAAAAGCCTGATCGAGATATTATTTCTCAAATGAAATAATTAAGAGCAGAAGTGAACTGCTCTGACAGATCCCTTCTTTGACTCATAGACTGGAGTTAAAATGAACGCTGTATATCTGACATCGTTGTGTCCGCTGCAGAATCTTCGCTGGGATGTCGAAGCCTTGGGCGCTGAACCGCGCTCTATATCGCGCGCCAATAAAACAAACAAACAAACAAACAAACAAGCTGGAGAAACGCCGGCCGACCGCATTCTCTGGGTTAGCCTTGGGCCGTTCTGGTCCACCGCTTCTCTCCTGTCAGCTAACAGAAGCGCTCCACGAAAAACACGTCCCCAGCTCCCCGAAGGCGCAGGGCTCCGGACCTGGGTGAAACATGATTATTTTGAATTCTACACTTTACTGGGCTTCTCTGGTGTATTGTAGCCTATGAAATGCCCTCAAAAAGTGCAAACCCCACCTTCTGGTCCTCTTGGTTGACTCAATTATAATTGTAGACTCAGTGAGAACTTTATTAGACTTATTTTTTAGACATCTTCTGCTGTAGCCTATCCACAATAGAGTTGTATGTTCAGAGATGCTCTTCTTCATACCACTGTTGTAATGTGTGGTTATTTGCATTACTGTCACCTTCCTGTCAGCTTTGACCAGTGTGGCCATTCTCCTCTGATGTCTCTCATTAACAAGGCATTTCTGACTGCAGAACTGCTGCTCACTGGATTATTATTATTTTTTTCACCATTCTTAGCCAACTCTAGAGACTAATGTGCGTGAAAATCACAGGAGATCAGCAGTTTCTGAGATACTCAAACCACCCTGTCTGCCACCAACAATCATTCCACGGTCAAAGTCACTTCGATTACATTTTTTCCCCATTCTGATGGTTGATGTGAACATTGACTGAAGCTCCTGACCTGCATCTACATTGTATGCATTGCACTGCTGCCACAAAATTGACTGATTAGATAATTGCATGACTAAGTAGGTGTAATAAAGGTGTTCCTAATAATGTGCTCGGTGAGTGTATACAATTTGTTATTTAGCCAACGCTTTTTTCCAAAGTGACTTGATTTGACTAAGCAGGAGACAATCCAGGGTTAAGGGCCTTGCTCAAGGGCCCAACAACTTATCGTGGCTTTAACTTTCCAGGTCCCAGTCATGTACTTTCGCCACAAGGCTACAGGCTGCCCGTAATTGCACCAGGCGAGATCAGTCGAGCACGGAAAAGTATTCGAATCCAAACCAATTACGTATTTGACCCAGGTCCGGAGGGCTCCCTCCAGAACCGGCCGGGTCAGCGCCGGGCAGCGAGGCCCGCCCCGGGCCTCCAGCAGGGCTCGGTCTCTCGTCAGCTGAGTCAGCGCTCTCCGCCGCGGCCTCCCTGGGGCTCCCCTGCAAGCGCTCGGAAAGAGGAGCGAGCTCTCAGCGAACCCGGCCCGTTTGCTCCGCCAATCACACGCCTGGGCGCCCGCCTCCCCCAGCGCGCCGCCTTCCAGCCGCGCGTGTTCTCCGTCGGCCCGCACCGCGGTCGGGCGCCACCGACACCCCGACGACTCCTTCACGCTCCGCCGAACAAAACACCTTCGGCTTTTACGCCAGGCAGAGCTCGGAGAAGGAGCCGGCCGGCCCTCACCGCGCGGCTTACCGAGCGCCATCTTGTTAAGAAGTTTCGCGCTTCTCGCTTCGGCGGGAGTCCGGTCCGTTGCT